>NC_074693.1:3244603-3287103 GCF_029448725.1 Salvelinus fontinalis
ACTGCTAGCCTGGGAGTCTGGGCTGCATCATGTTAGCTCCAATAACTCACTGCTAGCCTGGGAGTCTGGGCTGCATCATGTTATCTCCACTAACTCACTGCTACCCTGGGAGTCTGGGCTACATCATGTTAGCTCCACTAACTCACTGCTAGCCTGGGAGTCTGGGCTACATCATGTTAGCTCCACTAACTCACTGCTAGCCTGGGAGTCTGGACCTCATCATGTTAGCTCCACTAACTCACTGCTAGCCTGGGAGTCTGGACCTCATCATGTTAGCTCCACTAACTCACTGCTAGCCTGGGAGTCTGGGCTGCATCATGTTAGCTCTCCACTCATGATGCATAGAAGTTAACAAACTTCAATAATGCAACACTGCATGTAGAAATGTTTTGTCAAACCCGTGGTATACGGTCTGATTTATGTCATGGTGTATAGCCGGGTTTATAGCAGGGTTAAAAGCAGGGTTTATAAAAGGGTTTATATCAGAGTTTATAGGAGGTTTCATAGCAAGGTTTATAACAGGGTTTTCTAGTAGGGTTTATATCAGGGTTTATAGCAGGGTTTATAGCAGGGTTTATAGCAGGGTTTATAGTAGGGTTTATAGCAGGGTTTATAGCAGGGTTTATAGCAGGGTTTATAGCAGGGTTTATAGCAGGGTTTATAACAGGGTTTATAGCCGGGTTTATAGCAGGGTAAAAAGCAGGGTTTATAAAAGGGTTTATATCAGAGTTTATATCAGGGTTTATTTTAGTGTTTATAACAGGGTTTATATCAGGGTTTATATCAGGGTTTATAACAGGGTTTATAACAGGGTTTATATAAGTGATTATAAAAGGGTTTATAACAGGGTTTATAACAGGGTTTATAACAGGGTTTATATCAGGGTTTATTTTAGTGTTTATAACAGGGTTTATATCAGGGTTTATATCAGGGTTTATATTAGTGTTTATAACAGGGTTTATTTTAGTGTTTATAACAGGGTTTATATCAGGGTTTATAACAGGGTTTATATCAGGGTTTATAACAGGGTTTATATCAAGGTTTATATCAGGGTTTATATCAGGGTTTATTTTAGTGTTTATAACAGGGTTTATATCAGGGTTTATAACAGGGTTTATATCAGGGTTTATTTTAGTGTTTATAACAGGGTTTATAACAGGGTTTATATCAGGGTTTATTTTAGTGTTTATAACAGGGTTTATATCAGGGTTTATAACAGGGTTTATATCAGGGTTTATTTTAGTGTAAATAACAGGGTTTATATCAGGGTTTATATCAGGGTTTATATCAGGGTTTATAGCAGGGTTTATAACAGGGTTTATATCAAGGTTTATATCAGGGTTTTATAACAGGGTTTATATCAGGGTTTATAACAGGGTTTATATCAGGGTTTATAACAGGGTTTATAACAGGGTTTATTTTAGTGTTTATAACAGGGTTTATATCAGGGTTTATATTAGTGTTTATAACAGGGTTTATTTTAGTGTTTATAACAGGGTTTATATCAGGGTTTATAACAGGGTTTATATCAGGGTTTATAACAGGGTTTATATCAAGGTTTATATCAGGGTTTATATCAGGGTTTATTTTAGTGTTTATAACAGGGTTTATATCAGGGTTTATAACAGGGTTTATATCAGGGTTTATTTTAGTGTTTATAACAGGGTTTATAACAGGGTTTATATCAGGGTTTATTTTAGTGTTTATAACAGGGTTTATATCAGGGTTTATAACAGGGTTTATATCAGGGTTTATTTTAGTGTAAATAACAGGGTTTATATCAGGGTTTATATCAGGGTTTATATCAGGGTTTATAGCAGGGTTTATAACAGGGTTTATATCAAGGTTTATATCAGGGTTTTATAACAGGGTTTATATCAGGGTTTATAACAGGGTTTATATCAGGGTTTATAACAGGGTTTATAACAGGGTTTATTTTAGTTTTTATAACAGGGTTTATAACAGGGTTTATAACAGGGTTTATAACAGGGTTTATTTTAGTGTTTATAACAGGGTTTATAACAGGGTTTATAACAGGGTTTATAACAGGGTTTATATCAGGTTTTAAATCAGGGTTTATATCAAGATTTATATCAGGGTTTTATAACAGGGTTTATATCAGGGTTTATAACAGGGTTTATATCAGGGTTTATAACAGGGTTTATAATAGGGTTTATGTCAGGGTTTATAAAAGAGTTTATTTTAGTGTTTATAACAGGGTTTATAACAGGGTTTATATCAGGGTTTATATCAGGGTTTATAACAGGGTTTATAACAGGGTTTATAACAGGGTTTATAACAGGGTTTATATCAGGGTTTATAACAGGGTTTATAACAGGGTTAATAACAGGGTTTATAACAGGGTTTATAACAGGGTTTATAACAGGGTTTATATCAGGGTTTATAACAGGGTTTATAACAGGGTTTATAACAGGGTTTATATCAGGGTTTATAACAGGGTTTATAACAGGGTTTATAACAGGGTTTATATCAGGGTTTATAACATTGTTTATCAAAGGGTTTATATCAGGGTTTATATCAGGGTTTATAACAGGGTTTATAACAGGGTTAATAACAGGGTTTATAACAAGGTTTATATCAGGGTTTTATAACAGGGTTTATTTTAGTGTTTATAACAGGGTTTATAACAGGGTTATTAACAGGGTTTGTATCAGGGTTTATAACAGGGTTTATAACAGGGTTTATATCAGGGTTTATAACAGGGTTTATATCAGGGTTTATTTTAGGGTTTATATTAGTGTTTATAACAGGGTTTATTTTAGTGTTTATAACAGCGTTTATAACAGGGTTTATATCAGGGTTTATAACAGGGTTTATATCAGGGTTTATATCAGGGTTTATAACAGGGTTTATAACAGGGTTTATAACAGGGTTTATATCAGGGTCTGTAACAGGGTTTATATCAGGGTTTATTTTAGGGTTTATATTAGTGTTTATAACAGGGTTTATTTTAGTGTTTATAACAGGGTTTATAACAGGGTTTATATTAGTGTTTATAACAGGGTTTATAACAGGGTTTATATTAGTCTTTATATCAGGGTTTATATCAGGGTTTATTTCAGGGTTTATATCAGGGTTTATATCAGGGTTTATATCAGGGTTTATAACAGGGTTTATATCAGGGTTTATATCAGGGTTTATAACAGGGTTTATAACAGGGTTTATAGCAGGGTTTATATCAGGATTTATATCAAGGTTTATATCAGGGTTATATCAAGGTTTATATCAGGGTTTATATCAAGGTTTATAACAGGGTTTATAACAGCGTTTATAACAGGGTTTATAACAGGGTTTATAACAGGGTTTATAACAGGGTTTATATCAAGGTTTATAACAGGGTTTTATAACAGGGTTTATTTATATCAGGGTTTATAAAAGGGTTTATTTTATTGTTTATAACAGGGTTTATATCAGGGTTTATATCAGGGTTTATATCAGGGTTTATAACAGGGTTTATATCAGGGTTTAAATCAAGGTTTATATCAGGGTTTATATCAAGGTTTATATCAGGGTTTTATAACAGGGTTTATTTATATCAGGGTTTATAAAAGGGTTTATTTTATTGTTTATAACAGGGTTTATAACAGGGTTTATATCAGGGTTTATATCAGGGTTTATATCAGGGTTTATAACAGGTTTTATATCAGGGTTTATAAAAGGGTTTATTTTATTGTTTATATCAGGGTTTATATCAGGGTTTATATCAGGGTTTATAACAGGGTTTATAACAGGGTTTATTTTATTGTTTATATCAGGGTTTATATCAGGGTTTATATCAGGGTTTATATCAAGGTTTATAACAGGGTTTATAACAGGGTTTATAACAGGGCTTATAACAGGGTTTATAACAGGGTTTATAACAGGGTTTATATCAGGGTTTATAACAGGGTTTATAACATCGTTTATATCAGGGTTTATATCAAGGTTTATATCAGGGTTTATAACAGGGTTTATAACAGGGTTTATAACAGGGTTTATATAAGGGTTTATATTAGTGTTTATAACAGGGTTTATATCAGGGTTTATAACATTGTTTATCAAAGGGTTTATATCAGGGTTTATAACAGGGTTTATATCAGGGTTTATAACAGGGTTTATTTTAGTGTTTATAACAGGGTTTATAACAGGGTTTATATCAGGGTTTATATCAGGGTTTATAACAGGGTTTATAACAGGGTTTATAACAGGGTTTATAACAGGGTTTATAACAGGGTTTATATTAGTGTTTATAACAGGGGTTATATCAGGGTTTATAACAGGGTTTATATCAGGGTTTATAACAGGGTTTATATCAGGGTTTATATCAAGGTTTATATCAGGGTTTTATAACAGGGTTTATTTATATCAGGGTTTATAAAAGGGTTTATTATATTGTTTATAACAGGGTTTATAACAGGGTTTATATCAGGGTTTATATCAGGGTTTATAGCAGGGTTTATAACAGGTTTTATATCAGGGTTTATAAAAGGGTTTATTTTATTGTTTATATCAGGGTTTATATCAGGGTTTATAACAGGGTTTATAACAGGGTTTATTTTATTGTTTATATCAGGGTTTATATCAGGGTTTATATCAGGGTTTATATCAAGGTTTATAACAGGGTTTATAACAGGGTTTATAACAGGGTTTATAACAGGGTTTATAACAGGGTTTTTAACAGGGTTTATAACAGGGTTTATAACAGGGTTTATATCAGGGTTTATATCAAGGTTTATATCAAGGTTTATATCAGGGTTTATAACAGGGTTTATAACAGGGTTTATATCAGGGTTTATATCAGGGTTTATATTAGTGTTTATAACAGGGTTTATAACAGGGTTTATATCAGGGTTTATAACATTGTTTATCAAAGGGTTTATATCAGGGTTTATAACAGGGTTTATATCAGGGTTTATAACAGGGTTTATTTTAGTGTTTATAACAGGGTTTATAACAGGGTTTATATCAGGGTTTATATCAGGGTTTATAACAGGGTTTATAACAGGGTTTATAACAGGGTTTATAACAGGGTTTATAAAAGGGTTTATATTAGTGTTTATAACAGGGTTTATATCAGGGTTTATAACAGGGTTTATATCAGGGTTTATAACAGGGTTTATAACAGGGTTTATAACAGGGTTTATAACAGGGTTTATTTCAGGGTTTATAACAGGGTTTATAACAGGGTTTATAACAGGGTTTATATCAGGGTTTATATCAGGGTTTTTAACAGGGTTTATAACAGGGTTTATAACAGGGTTTATATCAGGGTTTATAACAGGGTTTATAACAGGGTTTATAACAGGGTTTATAACAGGGTTTATTTCAGGGTTTATAACAGGGTTGATAACAGGGTTTATAACAGGGTTTATATCAGGGTTTATATCAGGGTTTTTAACAGGGTTTATAACAGGGTTTATAACAGGTACATTCTACTGCTGGTACCTTATCACCAGGCTAGCACACAGCAAGAGAAGGCTGTTTTCTCGGTTGACCTTATTTGAAAGAGAGATACGGATCCCCGGGGCTGCATCGTACCAAATGCGTCCTTTATCTGAAGTCTAAAGAGACTGCTTTGTCTGACTCAATAGAGGCCTGATGTGGTGAATGGAGAATGAATTCAGAGTTAGCTAACTGCTGGCGGTAACTCAGATAAGTGTGCTGAGCTCACAGTGTGTTCCTGTGTGTGTGTGTGTGTGTGTGTGTGTGTGTGTGTGTGTGTGTGTGTGTGTGTGTGTGTGTGTGTGTGTGTGTGTGTGTGTGTGTGTGTGTGTTTACAATGTCTTTCAGATCGCAATATGTAGAAGACACCTATAACATCCTGGTGTATGTGGGTCATTCTATTGCCAATGTTGCCAATACTGCTGTATATATAGTGTATGTTGTAGGGGTGTCCTCATACTGCTGTATATATAGTATATGAAGGGGTGTCCTCATACTGCTGTATATATAGTGTATGAAGGGGTGTCCTGTATATATAGTATATGAAGGGGTGTCCTGTATATATAATGTATGAAGGGGTGTCCACATACTGCTGTATATATAGTATATGAAGGGGTGTCCTCATACTGCTGTATATATAGTGTATGAAGGGGTGTCCTCATACTGTTGTATATATAGTGTATGAAGGGGTGTCCACATACTGCTGTATATATAGTGTATGAAGGGGTGTCCTCATACTGCTGTATATATAGTATATGTTGAAGGGGTGTCCTCATACTGCTGTATATATAGTGTATGAAGGGGTGTCCACATACTGCTGTATATATAGTGTATGAAGGGGTGTCCTCATACTGCTGTATATATAGTGTATGAAGGGGTGTCCTCATACTGTTGTATATATAGTGTATGAAGGGGTGTCCACATACTGCTGTATATATAGTGTATGAAGGGGTGTCCACATACTGCTGTATATATAGTGTATGAAGGGGTGTCCTCATACTGCTGTATATATAGTGTATGAAGGGGTGTCCTGTATATATAGTGTATGAAGGGGTGTCCACATACTGCTGTATATATAGTGTATGTTGTAGGGGTGTCCTCATACTGCTGTATATATAGTGTATGAAGGGGTGTCCACATACTGCTGTATATATAGTGTATGAAGGGGTGTCCTCATACTGCTGTATATATAGTGTATGAAGGGGTGTCCACATACTGCTGTATATATAGTGTATGTTGAAGGGGTGTCCTCATACTGCTGTATATATAGTGTATGTTGAAGGGGTGTCCTCATACTGCTATATATATAGTGTATGTTGAAGGGGTGTCCTCATACTGCTGTATATATAGTGTATGTTGAAGGGGTGTCCTCATACTGCTGTATATATAGTGTATGAAGGGGTGTCCTCATACTGCTGTATATATAGTGAATGAAGGGGTGTCCTCATACTGCTATATATATAGTGTATGTTGAAGGGGTGTCCTCATACTGCTGTATATATAGTGTATGTTGAAGGGGTGTCCTCATACTGCTGTATATATAGTGTATGAAGGGGTGTCCTCATACTGCTGTATATATAGTGTATGTTGAAGGGGTGTCCTCATACTGCTGTATATATAGTGTATGAAGGGGTGTCCTCATACTGCTGTATATATAGTGTATGTTGAAGGGGTGTCCTCATACTGCTGTATATATAGTGTATGAAGGGGTGTCCTCATACTGCTATATATATAGTGTATGTTGAAGGGGTGTCCTCATACTGCTGTATATATAGTGTATGTTGAAGGGGTGTCCTCATACTGCTGTATATATAGTGTATGAAGGGGTGTCCTCATACTGCTGTATATATAGTGTATGTTGAAGGGGTGTCCTCATACTGCTGTATATATAGTGTATGAAGGGGTGTCCTCATACTGCTGTATATATAGTGTATGAAGGGGTGTCCTCATACTGCTGTATATATAGTGTATGAAGGGGTGTCCTCATACTGCTGTATATATAGTGTATGTTGAAGGGGTGTCCTCATATTGCTGTATATATAGTGTATGAAGGGGTGTCCTCATACTGCTGTATATATAGTGTATGAAGGGGTGTCCTCATACTGCTGTATATATAGTGTATGAAGGGGTGTCCTCATACTGCTGTATATATAGTGTATGAAGGGGTGTCCTCATACTGCTGTATATATAGTTTATGTTGAAGGGGTGTCCTCATATTGCTGTATATATAGTGTATGAAGGGGTGTCCTCATACTGCTGTATATATAGTATATGAAGGGGTGTCCTGTATATATAGTGTATGAAGGGGTGTCCACATACTGCTGTATATATAGAGTATGAAGGGGTGTCCTGTATATATAGTGTATGAAGGGGTGTCCACATACTGCTGTATATATAGTGTATGAAGGGGTGTCCTCATACTGCTGTATATATAGTATATGAAGGGGTGTCCTCATACTGCTGTATATATAGTGTATGTTGAAGGGGTGTCCTCATATTGCTGTATATATAGTGTATGTTGAAGGGGTGTCCTCATACTGCTGTATATATAGTGTATGTTGAAGGGGTGTCCTCATACTGCTGTATATATAGTGTATGTTGAAGGGGTGTCCTGTATATATAGTGTATGAAAGGGTGTCCTGTATATATAGTGTATGAAGGGGTGTCCTCATACTGCTGTATATATAGTGTATGTTGAAGGGGTGTCCTCATACTGCTATATATAAAGTGTATGTTGAAGGGGTGTCCTCATACTGCTGTATATATAGTGTATGAAGGGGTGTCCTCATACTGTTGTATATATAGTGTATGTTGAAGGGGTGTCATCATACTGCTGTATATATAGAGTATGTTGAAGGGGTGTCCTCATACTGCTGTATATATAGTGTATGAAGGGGTGTCCTGTATATATAGTGTATGTTGAAGGGGTGTCCTCATACTGCTGTATATATAGTGTATGAAGGGGTGTCCTGTATATATAGTGTATGAAGGGGTGTCCTCATACTGCTGTATATATAGTGTATGAAGGGGTGTCCTCATACTGCTGTATATATAGTGTATGAAAGGGTGTCCTCATACTGCTGTATATATAGTGTATGTTGAAGGGGTGTCCTCATACTGCTGTATATATAGTGTATGTTGAAGGGGTGTCCTCATACTGCTGTATATATAGTGTATGAAGGGGTGTCCTCATACTGCTGTATATATAGTGTATGAAGGGGTGTCCTCATACTGCTGTATATATAGTGTATGTTGAAGGGGTGTCCTCATACTGCTGTATATATAGTGTATGAAGGGGTGTCCTCATAATGCTGTATATATAGTGTATGAAGGGGTATCCTCATACTGCTGTATATATAGTGTATGTTGAAGGGGTGTCCTCATACTGCTGTATATATAGAGTATGTTGAAGGGGTATCCTCATACTGCTGTATATATAGTGTATGTTGAAGGGGTGTCATACTGCTGTATATATAGTGTATGAAGGGGTGTCATACTGCTGTATATATAGTGTATGAAGGGGTGTCCTCATACTGTTGTATATATAGTGTATGTTGAAGGGGTGTCCTCATACTGCTGTATATATAGTGTATGTTGAAGGGGTGTCCTCATATTGCTGTATATATAGTGTATGTTGAAGGGGTGTCCACATACTGCTGTATATATAGTGTATGTTGAAGGGGTGTCCTCATACTGCTGTATATATAGTGTATGTTGAAGGGGTGTCCTCATACTGCTGTATATATAGTGTATGAAGGGGTGTCCTCATACTGCTGTATATATAGTGTATGAAGGGGTGTCCTCATTCTGCTGTATATATAGTGTATGAAGGGGTGTCCTCATACTGCTGTATATATAGTGTATGAAGGGGTGTCCTCATACTGCTATATATATAGTGTATGAAGGGGTGTCCTGTATATATAGTGTATGAAAGGGTGTCCTCATACTGCTGTATATATAGTGTATGTTGAAGGGGTGTCCTCATACTGCTGTATATATAGTGTATGAAGGGGTGTCCTCATACTGCTGTATATATAGTGTATGTTGAAGGGGTGTCCTCATACTGCTGTATATATAGTGTATGTTGAAGGGGTGTCCACATACTGCTGTATATATAGTGTATGTTGAAGGGGTGTCCTCATACTGCTGTATATATAGTGTATGAAGGGGTGTCCACATACTGCTGTATATATAGTGTATGAAGGGGTGTCCTCATACTGCTGTATATATAGTGTATAAAGGGGTGTCCTCATACTGCTGTATATATAGTGTATGAAGGGGTGTCCACATACTGCTGTATATATAGTGTATGTTGAAGGGGTGTCCTCATACTGCTGTATATATAGTGTATGTTGAAGGGGTGTCCTCATACTGCTATATATATAGTGTATGTTGAAGGGGTGTCCTCATACTGCTTTATATATAGTGTATGTTGAAGGGGTGTCCTCATACTGCTGTATATATAGTGTATGTTGAAGGGGTGTCCTCAAACTGCTGTATATATAGTGTATGTTGAAGGGGTGTCCACATACTGCTGTATATATAGTGTATGTTGAAGGGGTGTCCTCATATTGCTGTTTATATAGTGTATGAAGGGGTGTCCTCATACTGCTGTATATATAGTGTATGTTGAAGGGGTGTCCTCATACTGCTGTATATATAGTATATGTTGAAGGGGTGTCCTCATATTGCTGTATATATAGTGTATGAAGGGGTGTCCTCATACTGCTGTATATATAGTGTATGAAGGGGTGTCCTCATACTGCTGTATATATAGTATATGAAGGGGTGTCCTGTATATATAGTGTATGAAGGGGTGTCCACATACTGCTGTATATATAGAGTATGAAGGGGTGTCCTGTATATATAGTGTATGAAGGGGTGTCCACATACTGCTGTATATATAGTGTATGAAGGGGTGTCCTCATACTGCTGTATATATAGTGTATGAAGGGGTGTCCTCATACTGCTGTATATATAGTAGTATGTTGAAGGGGTGTCCTCATACTGCTGTATATATAGTGTATGAAGGGGTGTCCACATACTGCTGTATATATAGTGTATGAAGGGGTGTCCTCATACTGCTGTATATATAGTGTATGAAGGGGTGTCCTCATACTGCTGTATATATAGTTTATGAAGGGGTGTCATACTGCTGTATATATAGTGTATGAAGGGGTGTCCTCATACTGCTGTATATATAGTTTATGAAGGGGTGTCATACTGCTGTATATATAGTGTATGAAGGGGTGTCCTCATACTGCTGTATATATAGTGTATGAAGGGGTGTCCTGTATATATAGTGTATGAAGGGGTGTCCTCATACTGCTGTATATATAGTGTATGAAGGGGTGTCCTCATACTGCTGTATATATAGTGTATGTTGAAGGGGTATCCTCATACTGCTGTATATATAGTGTATGTTGAAGGGGTGTCCTCATACTGCTGTATATATAGTGTATGAAGGGGTGTCCACATACTGCTGTATATATAGTGTATGTTGAAGGGGTGTCCTCATACTGCTGTATATATAGTGTATGTTGAAGGGGTGTCCTCATACTGCTGTATATATAGTGTATGTTGAAGGGGTGTCCTCATACTGCTGTATATATAGTGTATGAAGGGGTGTCCTCATACTGCTGTATATATAGTGTATGAAGGGGTGTCCTCATACTGCTGTATATATAGTGTATGTTGAAGGGGTGTCCTCATACTGCTGTATATATAGTGTATGTTGAAGGGGTGTCCTCATACTCCTGTATATATAGTTTATGTTGAAGGGGTGTCCTCATACTGCTGTATATATAGTGTATGTTGAAGGGGTGTCCTCATACTGCTGTATATATAGTGTATGTTGAAGGGGTGTCATACTGCTGTATATATAGTGTATGTTGAAGGGGTGTCCACATACTGCTGTATATATAGTGTATGTTGAAGGGGTGTCATACTTCTGTATATATAGTGTATGTTGAAGGGGTGTCCTCATACTGCTGTATATATAGTATATGAAGGGGTGTCCTCATACTGCTGTATATATAGTGTATGTTGAAGGGGTGTCCTCATACTGCTGTATATATAGTGTATGAAGGGGTGTCCACATACTGCTGTATATATAGAGTATGAAGGGGTGTCCTGTATATATAGTGTATGAAGGGGTGTCCACATACTGCTGTATATATAGTGTATGAAGGGGTGTCCACATACTGCTGTATATATAGTGTATGAAGGGGTGTCCTCATACTGCTGTATATATAGTGTATGTTGAAGGGGTGTCCTCATTCTGCTGTATATATAGTGTATGAAGGGGTGTCCTCATACTGCTGTATATATTGTATATGAAGGGGTGTCCTCATACTGCTGTATATATAGTGTATGAAGGGGTGTCCACATACTGCTGTATATATAGTGTATGAAGGGGTGTCCTCATACTGCTGTATATATAGTGTATGTTGAAGGGGTGTCCTCATACTGCTGTATATATAGTGTATGAAGGGGTGTCCACATACTGCTGTATATATAGTGTATGAAGGGGTGTCCTCATACTGCTGTATATATAGTGTATGTTGAAGGGGTGTCCTCATTCTGCTGTATATATAGTGTATGAAGGGGTGTCCTCATTCTGCTGTATATATTGTATATGAAGGGGTGTCCTCATACTGCTGTATATATAGTGTATGAAGGGGTGTCCACATACTGCTGTATATATAGTGTATGAAGGGGTGTCCTCATACTGCTGTATATATAGTGTATAAAGGGGTGTCCTCATACTGCTGTATATATAGTGTATGAAGGGGTGTCCACATACTGCTGTATATATAGTGTATGTTGAAGGGGTGTCCTCATACTGCTGTATATATAGTGTATGTTGAAGGGGTGTCCTCATACTGCTATATATATAGTGTATGTTGAAGGGGTGTCCTCATACTGCTTTATATATAGTGTATGTTGAAGGGGTGTCCTCATACTGCTGTATATATAGTGTATGTTGAAGGGGTGTCCTCAAACTGCTGTATATATAGTGTATGTTGAAGGGGTGTCCACATACTGCTGTATATATAGTGTATGTTGAAGGGGTGTCCTCATATTGCTGTTTATATAGTGTATGAAGGGGTGTCCTCATACTGCTGTATATATAGTGTATGTTGAAGGGGTGTCCTCATACTGCTGTATATATAGTATATGTTGAAGGGGTGTCCTCATATTGCTGTATATATAGTGTATGAAGGGGTGTCCTCATACTGCTGTATATATAGTGTATGAAGGGGTGTCCTCATACTGCTGTATATATAGTATATGAAGGGGTGTCCTGTATATATAGTGTATGAAGGGGTGTCCACATACTGCTGTATATATAGAGTATGAAGGGGTGTCCTGTATATATAGTGTATGAAGGGGTGTCCACATACTGCTGTATATATAGTGTATGAAGGGGTGTCCTCATACTGCTGTATATATAGTGTATGAAGGGGTGTCCTCATACTGCTGTATATATAGTATATGTTGAAGGGGTGTCCTCATACTGCTGTATATATAGTGTATGAAGGGGTGTCCACATACTGCTGTATATATAGTGTATGAAGGGGTGTCCTCATACTGCTGTATATATAGTGTATGAAGGGGTGTCCTCATACTGCTGTATATATAGTTTATGAAGGGGTGTCATACTGCTGTATATATAGTGTATGAAGGGGTGTCCTCATACTGCTGTATATATAGTTTATGAAGGGGTGTCATACTGCTGTATATATAGTGTATGAAGGGGTGTCCTCATACTGCTGTATATATAGTGTATGAAGGGGTGTCCTGTATATATAGTGTATGAAGGGGTGTCCTCATACTGCTGTATATATAGTGTATGAAGGGGTGTCCTCATACTGCTGTATATATAGTGTATGTTGAAGGGGTGTCCTCATACTGCTGTATATATAGTGTATGTTGAAGGGGTGTCCTCATACTGCTGTATATATAGTGTATGAAGGGGTGTCCACATACTGCTGTATATATAGTGTATGTTGAAGGGGTGTCCTCATACTGCTGTATATATAGTGTATGTTGAAGGGGTGTCCTCATACTGCTGTATATATAGTGTATGTTGAAGGGGTGTCCTCATACTGCTGTATATATAGTGTATGAAGGGGTGTCCTCATACTGCTGTATATATAGTGTATGAAGGGGTGTCCTCATACTGCTGTATATATAGTGTATGTTGAAGGGGTGTCCTCATACTGCTGTATATATAGTGTATGTTGAAGGGGTGTCCTCATACTCCTGTATATATAGTTTATGTTGAAGGGGTGTCCTCATACTGCTGTATATATAGTGTATGTTGAAGGGGTGTCCTCATACTGCTGTATATATAGTGTATGTTGAAGGGGTGTCATACTGCTGTATATATAGTGTATGTTGAAGGGGTGTCCACATACTGCTGTATATATAGTGTATGTTGAAGGGGTGTCATACTTCTGTATATATAGTGTATGTTGAAGGGGTGTCCTCATACTGCTGTATATATAGTATATGAAGGGGTGTCCTCATACTGCTGTATATATAGTGTATGTTGAAGGGGTGTCCTCATACTGCTGTATATATAGTGTATGAAGGGGTGTCCACATACTGCTGTATATATAGAGTATGAAGGGGTGTCCTGTATATATAGTGTATGAAGGGGTGTCCACATACTGCTGTATATATAGTGTATGAAGGGGTGTCCACATACTGCTGTATATATAGTGTATGAAGGGGTGTCCTCATACTGCTGTATATATAGTGTATGTTGAAGGGGTGTCCTCATTCTGCTGTATATATAGTGTATGAAGGGGTGTCCTCATACTGCTGTATATATTGTATATGAAGGGGTGTCCTCATACTGCTGTATATATAGTGTATGAAGGGGTGTCCACATACTGCTGTATATATAGTGTATGAAGGGGTGTCCTCATACTGCTGTATATATAGTGTATGTTGAAGGGGTGTCCTCATACTGCTGTATATATAGTGTATGAAGGGGTGTCCACATACTGCTGTATATATAGTGTATGAAGGGGTGTCCTCATACTGCTGTATATATAGTGTATGTTGAAGGGGTGTCCTCATTCTGCTGTATATATAGTGTATGAAGGGGTGTCCTCATTCTGCTGTATATATTGTATATGAAGGGGTGTCCTCATACTGCTGTATATATAGTGTATGAAGGGGTGTCCACATACTGCTGTATATATAGTGTATGAAGGGGTGTCCTCATACTGCTGTATATATAGTGTATGTTGAAGGGGTGTCCTCATACTGCTATATATATAGTGTATGAAGGGGTGTCCTCAAACTGCTGTATATATAGTGTATGAAGGGGTGTCCACATACTGCTGTATATATAGTGTATGAAGGGATGTCCACATACTGCTGTATATATAGTGTATGTTGAAGGGGTGTCCTCATACTGCTGTATATATAGTGTATGAAGGGGTGTCCTCATACTGCTATATATATAGTGTATGAAGGGGTGTCCTGTATATATAGTGTATGAAAGGGTGTCCTCATACTGCTGTATATATAGTATATGAAGGGGTGTCCTCATACTGCTGTATATATAGTGTATGAAGGGGTGTCCACATACTGCTGTATATATAGTGTATGAAGGGGTGTCCTCATACTGCTGTATATATAGTGTATGTTGAAGGGGTGTCCTCATTCTGCTGTATATATAGTGCATGAAGGGGTGTCCACATACTGCTGTATATATAGTGTATGAAGGGGTGTCCTCATACTGCTGTATATATAGTGTATGTTGAAGGGGTGTCCTCATACTGCTGTATATATAGTGTATGTTGAAGGGGTGTCCTCATTCTGCTGTATATATAGTGTATGAAGGGGTGTCCTCATACTGCTGTATATATAGTGTATGTTGAAGGAATGTCCTCATACAGCTGTATATATAGTGTATGTTGAAGGGGTGTCCTCATACTGCTGTATATATAGTGTATGAAGGGGTGTCCTCATACTGCTGTATATATAGTGTATGAAGGGGTGTCCACATACTGCTGTATATATAGTGTATGTTGAAGGGGTGTCCTCATACTGCTGTATATATAGTGTATGTTGAAGGGGTGTCCTCATACTGCTGTATATATAGTGTATGAAGGGGTGTCCTCATACTGTTGTATATATAGTGTATGTTGAAGGGGTGTCCTGTATATATAGTGTATGAAGGGGTGTCCTCATACTGCTGTATATATAGTGTATGTTGAAGGGGTGTCCACATACTGCTGTATATATAGTGTATGAAGGGGTGTCCTCATACTGCTGTATATATAGTGTATGAAGGGGTGTCCTCATACTGCTGTATATATAGTGTATGTTGAAGGGGTGTCCTCATACTGCTGTATATATAGTGTATGTTGAAGGGGTGTCCTCATACTGCTGTATATATAGTGTATGTTGAAGGGGTGTCCTCATACTGCTGTATATATAGTGTATGTTGAAGGGGTGTCCTCATACTGCTGTATATATAGTGTATGTTGAAGGGGTGTCCACATACTGCTGTATATATAGTGTATGTTGAAGGGGTGTCCTCATACTGCTGTATATATAGTGTATGAAGGGGTGTCCTGTATATATAGTGTATGAAGGGGTGTCCTCATACTGCTGTATATATAGTGTATGTTGAAGGGGTGTCCTCATACTGCTGTATATATAGTGTATGTTGAAGGGGTGTCCTCATACTGCTGTATATATAGTGTATGAAGGGGTGTCCACATACTGCTGTATATATAGAGTATGAAGGGGTGTCCTGTATATATAGTGTATGAAGGGGTGTCCACATACTGCTGTATATATAGTGTATGAAGGGGTGTCCACATACTGCTGTATATGTAGTGTATGAAGGGGTGTCCTCATACTGCTGTATATATAGTGTATGAAGGGGTGTCCTCATACTGCTATATATATAGTGTATGTTGAAGGGGTGTCCTGTATATATAGTGTATGAAGGGGTGTCCTGTATATATAGTGTATGAAGGGGTGTCCTGTATATATAGTGTATGAAAGGGTGTCCTCATACTGCTGTATATATAGTGTATGTTGAAGGGGTGTCCACACACTGCTGTATATATAGTGTATGAAGGGGTGTCCTCATACTGCTGTATATATAGTGTATGAAGGGGTGTCCTCATACTGCTGTATATATAGTGTATGTTGAAGGGGTGTCCACATACTGCTGTATATATAGTGTATGAAGGGGTGTCCACATACTGCTATATATATAGTGTATGTTGAAGGGGTGTCCTCATACTGCTGTATATATAGTGTATGTTGAAGGGGTGTCCTCATACTGCTGTATATATAGTGTATGGTGAAGGGGTGTCCACATACTGCTGTATATATAGTGTATGTTGAAGGGGTGTCCTCATACTGCTGTATATATAGTGTATGAAGGGGTGTCCTCATACTGCTGTATATATAGTGTATGAAGGGGTGTCCACATACTGCTGTATATATAGTGTATGTTGAAGGGGTGTCCTCATACTGCTGTATATATAGTGTATGTTGAAGGGGTGTCCTCATACTGCTGTATATATAGTGTATGAAGGGGTGTCCTCATACTGCTGTATATATAGTGTATGAAGGGGTGTCCTCATACTGCTGTATATATAGTGTATGAAGGGGTGTCCTCATACTGCTGTATATATAGTGTATGAAGGGGTGTCCTCATACTGCTGTATATATAGTGTATGAAGGGGTGTCCTGTATATATAGTGTATGTTGAAGGGGTGTCCTCATACTGCTGTATATATAGTGTATGAAGGGGTGTCCTCATACTGCTATATATATAGTGTATGAAGGGGTGTCCTCATACTGCTGTATATATAGTGTATGAAGGGGTATCCTCATACTGCTGTATATATAGTGTATGTTGAAGGGGTGTCCTCATACTGCTGTATATATAGAGTATGTTGAAGGGGTGTCCACATACTGCTGTATATATAGTGTATGAAGGGGTGTCCACATACTGCTGTATATATAGTATATGAAGGGGTGTCCTCATACTGCTGTATATATAGTGTATGAAGGGGTGTCCTCATACTGCTGTATATATAGTGTATGTTGAAGGGGTGTCATACTGCTGTATATATAGTGTATGAAGGGGTGTCCTCATACTGCTGTATATATAGTGTATGTTGAAGGGGTGTCCTCATACTGCTGTATATATAGTGTATGAAGGGGTGTCCTGTATATATAGTGTATGAAGGGGTGTCCACATACTGCTGTATATATAGTGTATGAAGGGGTGTCCACATACTGCTGTATATATAGTGTATGAAGGGGTGTCATCATACTGCTGTATATATAGTGTATGTTGAAGGGGTGTCCTCATACTGCTATATATATAGTGTATGAAGGGGTGTCCTCATACTGCTGTATATATAGTGTATGAAGGGGTGTCCACATACTGCTGTATATATAGTGTATGAAGGGATGTCCACATACTGCTGTATATATAGTGTATGTTGAAGGGGTGTCCTCATACTGCTGTATAAATAGTGTATGTTGAAGGGGTGTCCTCATACTGCTGTATATATAGTGTATGTTGAAGGGGTGTCCACATACTGCTGTATATATAGTGTATGAAGGGGTGTCCTCATACTGCTGTATATATAGTGTATGTTGAAGGGGTGTCCTCATACTGCTGTATATATAGTGTATGTTGAAGGGGTGTCCACATACTGCTGTATATATAGTGTATGTTGAAGGGGTGTCCTCATACTGCTGTATATATAGTGTATGTTGAAGGGGTGTCCACATACTGCTGTATATATAGTGTATGAAGGGGTGTCCGCATACTGCTGTATATATAGTGTATGTTGAAGGGGTGTCCTCATTCTGCTGTATATATAGTGTATGAAGGGGTGTCCTCATACTGCTGTATATATAGTGTATGAAGGGGTGTCCTCATACTGCTATATATATAGTGTATGAAGGGGTGTCCTGTATATATAGTGTATGAAAGGGTGTCCTCATACTGCTGTATATATAGTGTATGAAGGGGTGTCCTCATACTGCTGTATATATAGTGTATGAAGGGGTGTCCTCATACTGCTGTATATATAGTGTATGTTGAAGGGGTGTCCTCATACTGCTGTATATATAGTGTATGTTGAAGGGGTGTCCTCATACTGCTGTATATATAGTGTATGTTGAAGGGGTGTCCACATACTGCTGTATATATAGTGTATGTTGAAGGGGTGTCCTCATACTGCTGTATATATAGTGTATGAAGGGGTGTCCACATACTGCTGTATATATAGTGTATGAAGGGGTGTCCTCATACTGCTGTATATATAGTGTATAAAGGGGTGTCCTCATACTGCTGTATATATAGTGTATGAAGGGGTGTCCACATACTGCTGTATATATAGTGTATGTTGAAGGGGTGTCCTCATACTGCTGTATATATAGTGTATGTTGAAGGGGTGTCCTCATACTGCTATATATATAGTGTATGTTGAAGGGGTGTCCTCATACTGCTTTATATATAGTGTATGTTGAAGGGGTGTCCTCATACTGCTATATATATAGTGTATGTTGAAGGGGTGTCCTCATACTGCTTTATATATAGTGGATGTTGAAGGGGTGTCCTCATACTGCTGTATATATAGTGTATGAAGGGGTGTCCTCAAACTGTTGTATATATAGTGTATGTTGAAGGGGTGTCCACATACTGCTGTATATATAGTATATGTTGAAGGGGTGTCCTCATATTGCTGTATATATAGTGTATGTTGAAGGGGTGTCCTCATATTGCTGTATATATAGTGTATGAAGGGGTGTCCTCATACTGCTGTATATATAGTGTATGTTGAAGGGGTGTCCTCATACTGCTGTATATATAGTATATGTTGAAGGGGTGTCCTCATATTGCTGTATATATAGTGTATGAAGGGGTGTCCTCATACTGCTGTATATATAGTGTATGAAGGGGTGTCCTCATACTGCTGTATATATAGTATATGAAGGGGTGTCCTGTATATATAGTGTATGAAGGGGTGTCCACATACTGCTGTATATATAGAGTATGAAGGGGTGTCCTGTATATATAGTGTATGAAGGGGTGTCCACATACTGCTGTATATATAGTGTATGAAGGGGTGTCCTCATACTGCTGTATATATAGTGTATGAAGGGGTGTCCTCATACTGCTGTATATATAGTATATGTTGAAGGGGTGTCCTCATACTGCTGTATATATAGTGTATGAAGGGGTGTCCACATACTGCTGTATATATAGTGTATGAAGGGGTGTCCTCATACTGCTGTATATATAGTGTATGAAGGGGTGTCCTCATACTGCTGTATATATAGTGTATGAAGGGGTGTCATACTGCTGTATATATAGTGTATGAAGGGGTGTCCTCATACTGCTGTATATATAGTGTATGAAGGGGTGTCCTCATACTGCTGTATATATAGTGTATGAAAGGGTGTCCTCATACTGCTGTATATATAGTGAATGAAGGGGTGTCCTGTATATATAGTGTATGTTGAAGGGGTGTCATACTGCTGTATATATAGTGTATGAAGGGGTGTCCTCATACTGCTGTATATATAGTGTATGAAGGGGTGTCCTGTATATATAGTGTATGAAGGGGTGTCCTCATACTGCTGTATATATAGTGTATGAAGGGGTATCCTCATACTGCTGTATATATAGTGTATGTTGAAGGGGTGTCCTCATACTGCTGTATATATAGTGTATGAAGGGGTGTCCACATACTGCTGTATATATAGTGTATAAAGGGGTGTCCTCATACTGCTGTATATATAGTGTATGTTGAAGGGGTGTCATACTGCTGTATATATAGTGTATGTTGAAGGGGTGTCCTCATACTGCTGTATATATAGTGTATGTTGAAGGGGTGTCCTCATACTGTTGTATATATAGTTTATGTTGAAGGGGTGTCCTCATACTGCTGTATATATAGTGTATGTTGAAGGGGTGTCCTCATACTGCTGTATATATAGTGTATGAAGGGGTGTCCTCATACTGCTGTATATATAGTGTATGTTGAAGGGGTGTCATACTTCTGTATATATAGTGTATGTTGAAGGGGTGTCCACATACTGCTGTATATATAGTGTATGTTGAAGGGGTGTCATACTTCTGTATATATAGTGTATGTTGAAGGGGTGTCCTCATACTGCTGTATATATAGTGTATGAAGGGGTGTCCACATACTGCTGTATATATAGAGTATGAAGGGGTGTCCTGTATATATAGTGTATGAAGGGGTGTCCACATACTGCTGTATATATAGTGTATGAAGGGGTGTCCACATACTGCTGTATATATAGTGTATGAAGGGGTGTCCTCATACTGCTGTATATATAGTGTATGTTGAAGGGGTGTCCTCATTCTGCTGTATATATAGTGTATGAAGGGGTGTCCTCATACTGCTGTATATATTGTATATGAAGGGGTGTCCTCATACTGCTGTATATATAGTGTATGAAGGGGTGTCCACATACTGCTGTATATATAGTGTATGAAGGGGTGTCCTCATACTGCTGTATATATAGTGTATGTTGAAGGGGTGTCCTCATACTGCTGTATATATAGTGTATGAAGGGGTGTCCACATACTGCTGTATATATAGTGTATGAAGGGGTGTCCTCATACTGCTGTATATATAGTGTATGTTGAAGGGGTGTCCTCATTCTGCTGTATATATAGTGTATGAAGGGGTGTCCTCATACTGCTGTATATATTGTATATGAAGGGGTGTCCTCATACTGCTGTATATATAGTGTATGAAGGGGTGTCCACATACTGCTGTATATATAGTGTATGAAGGGGTGTCCTCATACTGCTGTATATATAGTGTATGTTGAAGGGGTGTCCTCATACTGCTATATATATAGTGTATGAAGGGGTGTCCTCAAACTGCTGTATATATAGTGTATGAAGGGGTGTCCACATACTGCTGTATATATAGAGTATGAAGGGATGTCCACATACTGCTGTATATATAGTGTATGTTGAAGGGGTGTCCTCATACTGCTGTATATATAGTGTATGAAGGGGTGTCCTCATACTGCTATATATATAGTGTATGAAGGGGTGTCCACATACTGCTGTATATATAGTGTATGAAGGGGTGTCCTCATACTGCTGTATATATAGTGTATGAAGGGGTGTCCTGTATATATAATGTATGAAGGGGTGTCCTCATACTGCTGTATATATTGTGTATGAAGGGGTGTCCTCATACTGCTGTATATATAGTGTATGAAGGGGTGTCCTCATACTGCTGTATATATAGTGTATGAAGGGGTGTCCTCATACTGCTGTATATATAGTGTATGAAGGGGTGTCCTCATACTGCTGTATATATAGTGTATGAAGGGGTGTCCTGTATATATAATGTATGAAGGGGTGTCCTCATACTGCTGTATATATAGTGTATGAAGGGGTGTCCTCATACTGCTGTATATATAGTGTATGAAGGGGTGTCCTCATACTGCTGTATATATAGTGTATGAAGGGGTGTCCTCATACTGCTGTATATATAGTATATGAAGGGGTGTCCTCATACTGCTGTATATATAGTGTATGTTGAAGGGGTGTCCTCATACTGCTGTATATATAGTGTATGAAGGGGTGTCCACATACTGCTGTATATATAGAGTATGAAGGGGTGTCCTGTATATATAGTGTATGAAGGGGTGTCCACATACTGCTGTATATATAGTGTATGAAGGGGTGTCCACATACTGCTGTATATATAGTGTATGAAGGGGTGTCCTCATACTGCTGTATATATAGTGTATGTTGAAGGGGTGTCCTCATTCTGCTGTATATATAGTGTATGAAGGGGTGTCCTCATACTGCTGTATATATTGTATATGAAGGGGTGTCCTCATACTGCTGTATATATAGTGTATGAAGGGGTGTCCACATACTGCTGTATATATAGTGTATGAAGGGGTGTCCTCATACTGCTGTATATATAGTGTATGTTGAAGGGGTGTCCTCATACTGCTGTATATATAGTGTATGAAGGGGTGTCCACATACTGCTGTATATATAGTGTATGAAGGGGTGTCCTCATACTGCTGTATATATAGTGTATGTTGAAGGGGTGTCCTCATTCTGCTGTATATATAGTGTATGAAGGGGTGTCCTCATACTGCTGTATATATAGTGTATGAAGGGGTGTCCTCATACTGCTGTATATATTGTATATGAAGGGGTGTCCTCATACTGCTGTATATATAGTGTATGAAGGGGTGTCCACATACTGCTGTATATATAGTGTATGAAGGGGTGTCCTCATACTGCTGTATATATAGTGTATGTTGAAGGGGTGTCCTCATACTGCTATATATATAGTGTATGAAGGGGTGTCCTCAAACTGCTGTATATATAGTGTATGAAGGGGTGTCCACATACTGCTGTATATATAGTGTATGAAGGGATGTCCACATACTGCTGTATATATAGTGTATGTTGAAGGGGTGTCCTCATACTGCTGTATATATAGTGTATGAAGGGGTGTCCTCATACTGCTATATATATAGTGTATGAAGGGGTGTCCACATACTGCTGTATATATAGTGTATGAAGGGGTGTCCTCATACTGCTGTATATATAGTGTATGAAGGGGTGTCCTGTATATATAATGTATGAAGGGGTGTCCTCATACTGCTGTATATATTGTGTATGAAGGGGTGTCCTCATACTGCTGTATATATAGTGTATGAAGGGGTGTCCTCATACTGCTGTATATATAGTGTATGAAGGGGTGTCCTCATACTGCTGTATATATAGTGTATGAAGGGGTGTCCTCATACTGCTGTATATATAGTGTATGAAGGGGTGTCCTGTATATATAATGTATGAAGGGGTGTCCTCATACTGCTGTATATATAGTGTATGAAGGGGTGTCCTCATACTGCTGTATATATAGTGTATGAAGGGGTGTCCTCATACTGCTGTATATATAGTGTATGAAGGGGTGTCCTCATACTGCTGTATATATAGTGTATGAAGGGGTGTCCTCATACTGCTGTATATATAGTGTATGAAAGGGTGTCCTCATACTGCTGTATATATAGTATATGAAGGGGTGTCCTCATACTGCTGTATATATAGTGTATGTTGAAGGGGTGTCCTCATACTGCTGTATATATAGTGTATGTTGAAGGGGTGTCCTCATACTGCTGTATATATAGTGTATGAAGGGGTGTCCTCATACTGCTGTATATATAGTGTATGTTGAAGGGGTGTCCTCATACTGCTGTATATATAGTGTATGAAGGGGTGTCCACATACTGCTGTATATATAGTGTATGAAGGGGTGTCCTCATACTGCTGTATATATAGTGTATGAAGGGGTGTCCTCATACTGCTGTATATATAGTGTATGAAGGGGTGTCCTCATACTGCTGTATATATAGTGTATGTTGAAGGGGTGTCCTCATACTGCTGTATATATAGTGTATGAAGGGGTGTCCTCATACTGCTGTATATATAGTGTATGAAGGGGTGTCCTCATACTGCTGTATATATAGTGTATGTTGAAGGGGTGTCCTCATACTGCTGTATATATAGTGTATGTTGAAGGGGTGTCCTCATACTGCTGTATATATAGTGTATGAAGGGGTGTCCTCATACTGCTGTATATATAGTGTATGAAGGGGTGTCCTCATACTGCTGTATATATAGTGTATGAAGGGGTGTCCACATACTGCTGTATATATAGTGTATGTTGAAGGGGTGTCCTCATACTGCTGTATATATAGTGTATGTTGAAGGGGTGTCCTCATTCTGCTGTATATATAGTGTATGAAGGGGTGTCCTCATACTGCTGTATATATAGTGTATGTTGAAGGGGTGTCCTCATACTGCTGTATATATAGTGTATGAAGGGGTGTCCTCATACTGCTGTATATATAGTGTATGAAGGGGTGTCCTCATACTGCTGTATATATAGTGTATGTTGAAGGGGTGTCCTCATACTGCTGTATATATAGTGTATGTTGAAGGGGTGTCCTCATACTGCTGTATATATAGTGTATGAAGGGGTGTCCTCATACTGCTGTATATATAGTGTATGAAGGGGTGTCCTCATACTGCTGTATATATAGTGTATGAAGGGGTGTCCACATACTGCTGTATATATAGTGTATGTTGAAGGGGTGTCCTCATACTGCTGTATATATAGTGTATGTTGAAGGGGTGTCCTCATACTGTTGTATATATAGTGTATGTTGAAGGGGTGTCCTGTATATATAGTGTATGAAGGGGTGTCCTCATACTGCTGTATATATAGTGTATGTTGAAGGGGTGTCCACATACTGCTGTATATATAGTGTATGAAGGGGTGTCCTCATACTGCTGTATATATAGTGTATGAAGGGGTGTCCTCATACTGCTGTATATATAGTGTATGTTGAAGGGGTGTCCTCATACTGCTGTATATATAGTGTATGTTGAAGGGGTGTCCACATACTGCTGTATATATAGTGTATGAAGGGGTGTCCTCATACTGCTGTATATATAGTGTATGAAGGGGTGTCCTCATACTGCTGTATATATAGTGTATGTTGAAGGGGTGTCCTGTATATATAGTATATGTTGAAGGGGTGTCCACATACTGCTGTATATATAGTGTATGGTGAAGGGGTGTCCTCATACTGCTGTATATATAGAGTATGAAGGGGTGTCCTGTATATATAGTGTATGTTGAAGGGGTGTCCACATACTGCTGTATATATAGTGTATGAAGGGGTGTCCACATACTGCTATATATATAGTGTATGTTGAAGGGGTGTCCTCATACTGCTGTATATATAGTGTATGTTGAAGGGGTGTCCTCATACTGCTGTATATATAGTGTATGAAGGGGTGTCCTCATACTGCTGTATATATAGTGTATGAAGGGGTGTCCTCATACTGCTGTATATATAGTGTATGTTGAAGGGGTGTCATACTGGTGTATATTGTTTTTCATTTCAGCGTGTCTGTCATTTAATAATGTATTTTCCCAAAGCTCTCCAATCTATATGAGAAACAGGGATATCTTATCTGAACACGGTGGAATATATATAGTCATATAGATGTTGTATTGTAGTAACGTTGTGTTGATATCGTTTTAAATGGTTGTGTCGATGTACTAGTTAACGATACTATAGTAGTCTATTCATTAAAGGATATCAATGTATCCTAGGGCCTCGACTGTAGGTAGATAGATGGTGATTGATGATGGTACGCAGATACACGTCCACAGAGGTCCACAGAGCTGTTATAGTAACTATGACATCATGGCACAGGCCCCATGGGATGAGGACGTGTTCGGGCAGACCAAAGACGACGTTCAGCCCAGTGGATCAGCGTTAGGGGCTGAACCAGCCACGTTAGAGGCAGGGCTGAACCAGTCATATCAGAGTTAGAGGCAGGGCTGAACCAGTCACATCAGAGTAAGAGGCAGGGCTGAACCAGTCACATCAGTGTTAGAGGCAGGGCTGAACCAGCCACATCAGAGTTAGAGGCTGAACCAGTCATATCAGAGTTAGAGGCTGAACCAGCCACATCAGAGTTAGAGGCTGAACCAGTCACATCAGAGTTAGAGGCTGAACCAGTCATATCAGAGTTAGAGGCTGAACCAGTCATATCAGAGTTAGAGGCAGGGCTGAACCAGTCACATCAGAGTTAGAGGCTGGGCTGAACCAGTCACATCAGAGTTAGAGGCAGGGCTGAACCAGTCACATCAGAGTTAGAGGGTGAACCAGTCATATCAGAGTTAGAGGCTGAACCAGTCATATCAGAGTTAGAGGCTGAACCAGTCATATCAGAGTTAGAGGCAGGGCTGAACCAGTCATATCAGAGTTAGAGGCTGAACCAGTCACATCAGAGTTAGAGGCTGAACCAGTCACATCAGAGTTAGAGGCTGAACCAGTCATATCAGAGTTAGAGGCTGGGCTGAACCAGTCATATCAGAGTTAGAGGCTGAACCAGTCACATCAGAGTTAGAGGCTGAACCAGTCACATCAGAGTTAGAGGCTGAACCAGTCATATCAGAGTTAGAGGCTGAACCAGTCACATCAGAGTTAGAGGCTGGGCTGAACCAGTCATATCAGAGTTAGAGGCTGAACCAGTCACATCAGAGTTAGAGGCTGAACCAGTCACATCAGAGTTAGAGGCTGAACCAGTCATATCAGAGTTAGAGGCAGGGCTGAACCAGTCATATCAGAGTTAGATCCTGGGCTGAACCAGTCACATCAGAGTTAGAGGCAGGGCTGAACCAGTCATATCAGAGTTAGAGGCAGGGCTGAACCTGTCACATCAGAGATAGAGGCTGAACCAGTCATATCAGAGTTAGAGGCTGAACTGAACCAGTCATATCAGAGTTAGAGGCAGGGCTGAACCAGTCACATCAGAGATAGAGGCTGAACCCGTCATATCAGAGTTAGAGGCAGGGCTGAACCAGTCACATCAGAGATAGAGGCTGAACCAGTCATATCAGAGTTAGAGGCAGGGCTGAACCAGTCATATCAGAGTTAGAGGCAGGGCTGAACCAGTCATATCAGAGTTAGAGGCAGGGCTGAACCAGTCATATCAGAGTTAGAGGCAGGGCTGAACCAGTCATATCAGAGTTAGAGGCTGAACCAGTCACATCAGAGTTAGAGGCAGGGCTGAACCAGTCACATCAGAGTTAGAGGCAGGGCTGAACCAGTCACATCAGAGTTAGAGGCAGGGCTGAACCAGTCATATCAGAGTTAGAGGCAGGGCTGAACCAGTCACATCTTAGTTAGAGGCAGGGCTGAACCAGTCACATCAGAGTTAGAGGCAGGGCTGAACCAGTCACATCAGAGTTAGAGGCAGGGCTGAACCAGCCACATCAGAGTTAGAGGCAGGGCTGAACCAGTCATATCAGAGTTAGAGGCAGGGCTGAACCAGTCACATCAGAGTTAGAGGCAGGGCTGAACCAGTCATATCAGAGTTAGAGGCAGGGCTGAACCAGTCATATCAGAGTTAAAGGCTGAACAGAACCAGCCACATCAGAGTTAGAGGCAGGGCTGAACCAGTCATATCAGAGTTAGAGGCAGGGCTGAACCAGTCACATCAGAGTTAGAGGCAGGGCTGAATCAGTCATATCAGAGTTAGAGGCTGAACCAGTCACACCAGAGTTAGAGGCAGGGCTGAACCAGTCATATCAGAGTTAGAGGCAGGGCTGAACCAGTTATATCAGAGTTAAAGGCTGAACAGAACCAGCCACATCAGAGTTAGAGGCAGGGCTGAACCAGTCATATCAGAGTTAGAGGCAGGGCTGAACCAGTCACATCAGAGTTAGAGGCTGAACCAGTCACATCAGAGTTAGAGTTAGAGGCAGGGCTGAACCAGTCACATCAGAGTTAGAGGCAGGGCTGAACCAGTCACATCAGAGTTAGAGGCAGGGCTGAACCAGTCATATGAGAGTTAGAGGCAGGGCTGAATCAGTCATATCAGAGTTAGAGGCAGGGCTGAACCAGTCACATCAGAGTTAGAGGCAGGGCTGAATCAGTCATATCAGAGTTAGAGGCTGAACCAGTCACATCAGAGTTAGAGGCAGGGCTGAACCAGTCATATCAGAGTTAGAGGCAGGGCTGAACCAGTCACATCAGAGTTAGAGGCAGGGCTGAACCAGTCACATCAGAGTTAGAGGCAGGGCTGAACCAGTCACATCAGAGTTAGAGGCAGGGCTGAATCAGTCACATCAGAGTTAGAGGCAGGGCTGAACCAGTCACATCAGAGTTAGAGTTAGAGGCAGGGCTGAACCAGTCACATCAGAGTTAGAGGCAGGGCTGAACCAGTCACATCAGAGTTAGAGGCAGGGCTGAACCAGTCATATCAGAGTTAAAGGCTGAACAGAACCAGCCACATCAGAGTTAGAGGCAGGGCTGAACCAGTCATATCAGAGTTAGAGGCAGGGCTGAACCAGTCACATCAGAGTTAGAGGCAGGGCTGAACCAGTCACATCAGAGTTAGAGGCAGGGCTGAACCAGTCACATCAGAGTTAGAGGCAGGGCTGAACCAGTCACATCAGAGTTAGAGGCAGGGCTGAACCAGTCACATCAGAGTTAGAGGCAGGGCTGAACCAGTCACATCAGAGTTAGAGGCAGGGCTGAACCAGTCATATCAGAGTTAGAGTTAGAGGCAGGGCTGAACCAGTCATATCAGAGTTAGAGGCAGGGCTGAACCAGTCATATCAGAGTTAGAGGCAGGGCTGAACCAGTCATATCAGAGTTAGAGGCAGGGCTGAACCAGTCATATCAGAGTTAAAGGCTGAACAGAACCAGCCACATCAGAGTTAGAGGCAGGGCTGAACCAGTCATATCAGAGTTAGAGGCAGGGCTGAACCAGTCACATCAGAGTTAGAGGCAGGGCTGAACCCGTCATATCAGAGTTAGAGGCAGGGCTGAACCAGTCACATCAGAGTTAGAGGCAGGGCTGAACCAGTCATATCAGAGTTAGAGGCAGGGCTGAACCAGTCACATCAGAGTTAGAGGCAGGGCTGAACCAGTCACATCAGAGTTAGAGGCTGAACAGAAGCAGCCACATCAGAGTTAGAGGCAGGGCTGAACCAGTCATATCAGAGTTAGAGGCAGGGCTGAACCAGTCACATCAGAGTTAGAGGCAGGGCTGAACCAGTCACATCAGAGTTAGAGGCAGGGCTGAACCAGTCACATCAGAGTTAGAGGCAGGGCTGAATCAGTCACATCAGAGTTAGAGGCAGGGCTGAACCAGTCACATCAGAGTTAGAGTTAGAGGCAGGGCTGAACCAGTCACATCAGAGTTAGAGGCAGGGCTGAACCAGTCACATCAGAGTTAGAGGCTGAACAGAACCAGCCACATCAGAGTTAGAGGCAGGGCTGAACCAGTCATATCAGAGTTAGAGGCAGGGCTGAACCAGTCACATCAGAGTAAGAGGCAGGGCTGAACCAGTCACATCAGAGTTAGAGGCAGGGCTGAACCAGTCATATCAGAGTTAGAGGCAGGGCTGAACCAGTCACATCAGAGTTAGAGGCAGGGCTGAACCAGTCACATCAGAGTTAGAGGCTGAACAGAACCAGCCACATCAGAGTTAGAGGCAGGGCTGAACCAGTCATATCAGAGTTAGAGGCAGGGCTGAACCAGTCACATCAGAGTTAGAGGCAGGGCTGAACCAGTCACATCAGAGTTAGAGGCAGGGCTGAACCAGTCACATCAGAGTTAGAGGCAGGGCTGAATCAGTCACATCAGAGTTAGAGGCAGGGCTGAACCAGTCACATCAGAGTTAGAGTTAGAGGCAGGGCTGAACCAGTCACATCAGAGTTAGAGGCAGGGCTGAACCAGTCACATCAGAGTTAGAGGCAGGGCTGAACCAGTCATATCAGAGTTAAAGGCTGAACAGAACCAGCCACATCAGAGTTAGAGGCAGGGCTGAACCAGTCATATCAGAGTTAGAGGCAGGGCTGAACCAGTCACATCAGAGTTAGAGGCAGGGCTGAACCAGTCACATCAGAGTTAGAGGCAGGGCTGAACCAGTCACATCAGAGTTAGAGTTAGAGGCAGGGCTGAACCAGTCATATCAGAGTTAGAGGCAGGGCTGAACCAGTCATATCAGAGTTAGAGGCAGGGCTGAACCAGTCACATCAGAGTTAGAGGCAGGGCTGAACCAGTCACATCAGAGTTAGAGGCAGGGCTGAACCCGTCATATCAGAGTTAGATGCAGGGCTGAACCAGTCACATCAGAGTTAGAGGCAGGGCTGAACCAGTCATATCAGAGTTAGAGTTAGAGGCAGGGCTGAACCAGTCATATCAGAGTTAGAGGCAGGGCTGAACCAGTCATATCAGAGTTAGAGGCAGGGCTGAACCAGTCATATCAGAGTTAGAGGCAGGGCTGAACCAGTCATATCAGAGTTAAAGGCTGAACAGAACCAGCCACATCAGAGTTAGAGGCAGGGCTGAACCAGTCATATCAGAGTTAGAGGCAGGGCTGAACCAGTCACATCAGAGTTAGAGACAGGGCTGAACCCGTCATATCAGAGTTAGAGGCAGGGCTGAACCAGTCACATCAGAGTTAGAGGCAGGGCTGAACCAGTCATATCAGAGTTAGAGGCAGGGCTGAACCAGTCACATCAGAGTTAGAGGCAGGGCTGAACCAGTCACATCAGAGTTAGAGGCTGAACAGAACCAGCCACATCAGAGTTAGAGGCAGGGCTGAACCAGTCATATCAGAGTTAGAGGCAGGGCTGAACCAGTCACATCAGAGTAAGAGGCAGGGCTGAACCAGTCACATCAGAGTTAGAGGCAGGGCTGAACCCGTCATATCAGAGTTAGAGGCAGGGCTGAACCAGTCACATCAGAGTTAGAGGCAGGGCTGAACCAGTCATATCAGAGTTAGAGGCTGAACCAGTCACATCAGAGATAGAGTTAGAGGCAGGGCTGAACCAGTCATATCAGAGATAGAGTTAGAGGCAGGGCTGAACCAGTCATATCAGAGTTAGAGGCAGGGCTGAACCAGTCATATCAGAGTTAGAGGCAGGGCTGAACCAGTCATATCAGCGTTAAAGGCTGAACAGAACCAGCCACTTCATGCCAAGTGCCTTCAGAGTGATTCTGAAGCTGAGGCACGGGGCCAGCAGATAAAAGAACCCTGAAGGGGGAATGATTGTGTCCGTAATCACATTTATTTACGCAGCACAGCTCCAGTGGGCAGAGGAAGACTGATGTCTTATCTAGCAGGGGATAGGGGAGAGAGGGATGGGCTTTACATCCTTCATGCTACACAAACACACACACAAACGCACACGCTGTTTTTATATGTGTGTGTGTGTGTGTGCGAGTTGTTTACTGAAACAGCAGCACTGTCTAGGCATAAAGTCAGTGTCTGTCTCCTAAGCTTTTTCAGGACTATTTTTCATGGCTGTTAAATGCCAGACATCTGCTCTGACACCCCGTGACTAGCAACTGAAGAGTGGAGCTCAAGCAGAGATCAACATATTGATGCTGCCACTGCTCCTCTCTCTCAATTCAAAAAGGGACTTTATTGTCATGTGAAACATACGCTAACATTTGCCAAAGCAAGTGAAGTAGATAATAAACAGAAGTGAAATAAACAATAATAATTAAACGGTGAACGTTACACAAGTTCCAGAAGAATAGAGACACTTCAAATGTCATATTATGTCGTTATGTTGTAACGATGTGCATGAATGCTTGAATAAATGAATGAATTACATTTCATTTTATTTTCGTGTCAAATCACCAGTTGGCAACACATCCCTTATGGGATGAATTGACACATTAACAAACATGACTTTAATTTCACTGTGGTAATTCAATAATAAGTCCCCTTCCAGGGTTTGTCACATTGCGCATCGCATTAAAAGAGTGAAAAAAATGTAAGGTAAAAATCAATACGTAATAGTAAATAAGGTTATCCAAACTAAAAGTATATCCCTAGAGCAGTTAATTAGTACACATACTGTACATACATACATACTTAACATATACAGATAAATACATACAGAAAGAAGAAACAGAAGGCATTTGAACCCAGTACAAGAAGGGAAATAAAACATAAATATGGGTTGTGTTTACAATGGTGTTTGTTCTTCACTGGTTGCCCTTTTCTTGTGGCAACAGGTCCCACATCTTGCTGCTGTGATATTTCACCCAGTAGATATGGGAGTTTATCAACACTGTGGTATTTCACCCAGTAGATATGGGAGTTTATCAAAAATGGATTTGTTTTCTAATTCTTTGTGGATCTGTGTAATCTGAGGGAAATATGTGTCTCTAATATGGTCATACATTTGGTAGGAGGTTAGGAAGTGCAGCTCAGTTTCCACCTCATTTTGTGGGCAGTGAGCACATAGCCTGTCTTCTCTTGAGAGCCATGTCTGCCTACGGCGGCCTTTCTCAATAGCAAGGCTATGCTCACTGAGTCTGTACATAGTCAAAGCTTTCCTTAAGTTTGGGTCAGTCACAGTGGTCAGGTATTCTGCCACTGTGTACTCTCTGTTTAGGGCCAAATAGCATTCTAGTTTGCTCTGTTTTTTTTGTTAATTCTTCCCAATGTGTCAAGTAATTAGCTTTTTGTTATCCATGATTTAGTTGGGTCTAATTGTGTTGCTGTCCTGTGGCTCTGTGGGGTCTGTTTGTGTTTGTGAACAGAGCCCCAGGACCAGCTTGCTTAGTGGACTCTTCTCCAGGTTCATCTCTCTGTGGGTGATGGCTTTGGTATGGAAGGTTTGGGAATCACTTCCTTTTAGGTGGTTGTAGAACTTAAGGGCTCTTTTCTGGATTTTGATAATTAGCGGGTATCGGCCTAACTCTGCTCTGCATGCATTATTTGGTGTTTTACATTGTTCACAGTGGATATTTTTGAAGAATTTTGCATGCAGATTCTCAATTTGGTTTTTGTCCCATTTTGTGAAATCTTGGTTGGTGAGCGGACCCCAGACCTCACAACCACAAAGGGCAATGGGTTCTATAACTGATTCAAGTATTTTTAACCAGATCCTAATTGGTATGTTGAATTTTATGTTTATTTTGATGGCGTCGAAGGCCCTTCTTGCCTTGTCTCTCAGATCGTTCACAGCTTTGTGGAAGTTACCTGTGGTGCTGATGTTTAGGCCGAGGGATGTATAGTTTTTTGTGTGCTCTAGGCAACGGTGTCTAGATGGAATTTGTATTTGTGGTCCTGACAATTTGACCCTTTTTGAAACGTCATTATTTTTGTCTTACTGAGATTTACTGTCAGGGCCCAGGTCTAACAGAATATGTGCAGAATATCTAGGTGCTGCTGTAGGCCCTCCTTGGTTGGGGACAGAAGCACCAGATCCTCAGCAAACAGTAGACATTTGACTTCAGATTCTAGTAGGGTGAGGCCGGGTGCTGCAGACTGTTCTAGTGCCCTCGCCAATTCATTGATATATATGTTGAAGAGGGTGGGGCTCAAGCTGCATCCCTGTCTCACCCCACAGCCCTGTGGAAAGTTTGTGTACATGGATTTTATAATGTCATATATTTTTCCCCAACACCGCTTTCCATTCATTTATATAGCAGACCCTCATGCCAAATTGAGTCAAAAGTTTTTTTTTTAAATCAACAAAGCATGAGAAGACTTTGCCTTTGTTTTGGATTGTTTGTTTGTCAATTAGGGTGTGCAGGGTAATTTCGTAAAAAGCCAATTTGACATTTGCTCAGTACATAAACTAGTTTGCTGTTAATGATAATGCAGAGGATTTCCCCAAGGTGGCTGTTGACACATCTCCCACGGTAGTTATTGTTGTCAAATTTGTCTCCACTTTTGTGGATTGGGGTGATCAGTCCTTGGTTCCAAATATTCTGGGAAGATCCCAGAGCTGAGGATGATGTTAAAGAGTTTTAGTATAGCCAATTGGAATTTGTGGTCTGTATATTCTATCATTCCATTGAGGATACCATCAACAGCACAGGCCTTTTTTGGGTTGGAGGGTTTGTATTTCATTCATTCAATGTAATTGGAGAATCCAGTGGGTTCTGGTAATCTTTAATAGTTGATTCTAAGATTTGTATTTGATCATGTATATGTTTTTGCTCTTTGTCCTTTGTTATAGAGCCAACAAATGGTTTATCCATGCGTCTTCATTTTGGATAGATCTTCGTGTTGTTATTTTTTTAGTGTTTTCATATTTTCCCAGAAGTGGTTAGATTCTTCAGCTACATTGAGCTGATTTTGAAGGTTTTCTGGGTCTCTATGTTATTGGTTGGATATGTTTCTCAATTTCTTTCTTAGGCTTTTGTATTCTTCATCAAACCATGTGTCATTGTTGTTAATTTTCTTAGGTTGCCTGCATGACATGTGTTAGATTTGATAGGGAAGCTGAGAGGTCAAATATACTGTTTAGGTTTTTCACTGCCAAGTTTACACCTTCACTATTACAGTGCATTGTTTTGTCCAGGAAGTTGAATTGAATTTGTTGTTGCCTATCTATCGCATTTCTTAATATTATGCAGTTCCTTTGGCTTTTTACATTTTTTTTAATTTCACCTTTATTTAACCAGGTTGAGAACAAGTTCTCATTTACAACTGCGACCTGGCCAAGAGAAAGCAAAGCAGTGCGACAAAAAAACAACAACACAGAGTTACACAGAGTTACACATAAACAAATGTACAGTCAATAACACAATAGAAAAATCTATATACAGTGTGTGCAAATGTACTAAGATTAAGGAGTTAAGGCAATAAATAGGCCATAGTGGCAAATAGTTACAATTTATCATTAACACTGGAGTGATAGATATGCAGCTGATGATGTGCAAGTAGACATACAAAAGGGCAAATAGAACATAAACATGGGGAGGAGGTAGATGGGTGGACTATTTACAGATGGGCTGTGTACAGGTGCAATGATCTGTAAGCTGCTCTGACAGCTGATGCTTAAAGTTAGTGAGGGATATATAAGACTCCAGCTTCAGTGATTTTTGCAATTCGTTCCAGTCATTGGCAGCAGAGAACTGGAAGGAAAGGCGGCCAAATGAGGAGTTGGCTTTGGGGGTGACCAGAGAGATATACCTGCCGCAGCTACGGGTGGGTGCTGCTATTGTGACCAGTGAGCTGAGATAAGGTGGGGCTTTACCTAGCAGAGACTTATAGATGACTTGGAGCCAGTGGGTTTTGCGATGAGTATGAAGCGAGGGCCAGCCAACGAGAGCGTGCAGGTCGCAGTGTTGGGTAGTATATGGGGCTTTGGTGACAAAACGGATGACACTGTGATAGACTGCATCCAGTTTGCTGAGTAGAGTGTTGGAGGCTATTTTGTAAATGACGTCGCCGAAGTCGAGGATCGGTGGGATAGTCAGTTTTACGAGGGTATGTTTGTCAGCATGAGTGAAGGAGGATTTGTTGCGAAATAGGAAGCCGATTCTAGATTTAATTTTGGATTGGAGATGCTTAATGTGGGTCTGGAAGGAGAGTTTACAGTCTAGCCAGACACCTAGGTATTTATAGTTGTCCACATATTCTAAGTCAGAACCGTCCAGAGTAGTGATGCTAGTCGGGCGGGTGCGGGCAGCAAATGGTTGAAAAGCATGCATTTAGTTTTACTAGCGTTTAAGAGCAGTTGGAGGCCAAAGAAGGAGAGTTATATGGCATTGAAGCTTGTCTGGAGGGTTGTTAACACAGTGTCCAAAGAGGGGCCAGAAGTATACAGAATGGTGTCGTCTGCGTAGAGGTGGGTCAGAGAATCACCAGCAGCAAGAGCAACATCATTGATGTATACAGAGAAGAGAGTTGGCCCAAGAATTGAACCCTGTGGCACCCCCATAGGGACTGCCAGAGATCCGGACAACAGGCACTCCGATTTGAATCACGGAACTCTGTCTGAGAAGTAGTTGGTGAACCAGGTGAGGCAGTCATTAGAAAAACCAAGGCTATTGAGTCTGCCGATAAGAATACGGTGATTGACAGAGTCGAAAGCCTTGGCCAGGTCGATGAAGATGGCTGCACAGTACTGTCTTTTATCGATGGAGGTTATGATATCGTTTAGGACCTTGAGCGTGGCTGAGGTGCACCCATGACCAGCTCGGAAACCAGATTGCATAGCGGAGAAGGTACGGTGGGATTCGAAATGGTCAGAGATCTGTTTGTTGACTTGGCTTTCGAAGACTTTAGAAAGGCAGGGTAGGATAGATATAGTTATGTAGCGGTTTGAGTCTAAGTGTCTCCCCCTTTGAAGAGGGGGATGACCACGGCAGCTTTCCAATCTTTAGGGATTTTAGACGATAAGAAAGAGAGGTTGAACAGGCTTGTAATAGGGGTTGCAACATTTTCGGCAGATACTTTTAGAAAGAGTGGGTCCAGATTGTCTAGCCCAGCTGATTTGTAGGGATTCAGATTTTTCAGCTCTTTCAGAACATCCGCTGTCTGGATTTGGGTGAAGGAGAAGCGGGGGGAGCCAAGTTACTGCGGGGGGTGCAGAGCTGTTGGCCCGGGGTAGTGGTAGCCAGGTAGAAAGCATGGCCAGCCGTAGAAATATGCTTATTGAAATTCTCGATTATCGTGGATTTATCGGTGGTGCCAGTGTTTCCTAGCCTCATTGCAACGGGCAGCTGGGAGGAGGTGCTCTTATTCTCCATGGACTTTACAGTGTCCCTTTACAGGCTTTGATGCCTCATGACTGAGTATTGCTCTGTTCAAGTAGACAGTAATTTTGCTGTGATCTGATAGGGGTGTCAGTGGGCTGACTGTGAACGCTCTGAGAGACTCTGGGTTGAGGTCAGTGATAAAGTAATCTACAGTACTACTGCCAGGGGATGAGCTGTCGGTGTACCTACCATAGGAGTCCCCTCAAAGCCTACCATAAACTATGTACATACCCAGCGTGCGACAGAGCTGAAGGAGTTGTGACCTGTTTATTTTGGTTGTTTTGTCATAGTTGTGTCTAGGGGGGCATATGGGGGAGGGAATTCTGTCTCCTCAAGATAGGTGTTTTGCCCCCCATTTCGGTCACCACAGTAAAATCTTTCTCTGTCTCTGTCTCTGTCTCTGTCTCTGTCTCTGTCTCTCTCTCTCTCTCTCTCTCTCTCTCTCTCTCTCTCTCTCTCTCTCTCTCTCTCTCTCTCTCTCTCTCTCTCTCTCTCTCTCTCTCTCTCTCTCTGGGAGACTTTGTTCAGCAGTATCTTCTTTCTGCTGCAGCCACAAAGGAACGGACTGGACACACTACATAACAGTAACACACTAGATAACAGTAACACACTAACTAACAGTAACACACTAGATAACAGTAACACACTAGATTACAGTAACACACTAGATTACAGTAACACACTAGATAACAGTAACACACTACATAACAGTAACACACTAGATTACAGTAACACACTAGATTACAGTAACACACTAGATAACAGTAACACACTAGATAACAGTAACACACTAGATTACAGTAACACACTAGATTACAGTAACACACTAGATTACAGTAACACACTAAATAACAGTAATACACTAGATTACAGTAACACACTAGATTACAGTAACACACTAACTAACAGTAACACACTACATAACAGTAACACACTAGATAACAGTAACACACTAGATTACAGTAACACACTAGATTACAGTAACACACTAGATTACAGTAACACACTAGATTACAGTAACACACTAGATTACAGTAACACACTAGATAACAGTAACACACTACATAACAGTAACACACTAGATAACAGTAACACACTAGATAACAGTAACACACTAGATTACAGTAACACACTAGATTACAGTAACACACTAGATTACAGTAACACACTAGATTACAGTAACACACTAAATAACAGTAATACACTAGATTACAGTAACACACTAGATTACAGTAACACACTAACTAACAGTAACACACTAGATAACAGTAACACACTAGATTACAGTAACACACTAGATAACAGTAACACACTAGATTACAGTAACACACTAGATAACAGTAACACACTAGATTACAGTAACACACTAGATTACAGTAACACACTAGATCACAGTAACACACTAGATTACAGTAACACACTAGATAACAGTAACACACTAGATAACAGTAACACACTAGATTACAGTAACACACTAGATTACAGTAACACACTAGATACCAGTAACACACTAGATTACAGTAACACACTAGATTACAGTAACACACTAGATAACAGTAACACACTAGATTACAGTAACACACTAGATTACAGTAACACACTAGATTACAGTAACACACTAGATAACAGTAAGTAACACGCCAAATGAACGCTTCTTAAGTTAATTTATCAAATTTCAAGCTATTTTTACTGGAAATTGACCAGTAGGTTTATGCTGGTACTTGTTACATACCAAATTGACCTGTAGGTTTATGCTGGTACTTGTTACATACCAAATTGACCAGTAGGTCTATGCTGGTACTTGTTACATACCAAATTGACCAGTAGATCTATGCTGGTACTTGTTACATACCAAATTGACCAGTAGGTCTATGCTGGTACTTGTTACATACCAAATTGAACAGTAGGTCTATGCTGGTACTTGTTACATACCAAATTGACCAGTAGGTCTATGCTGGTACTTGTTACATACCAAATTGACCAGTAGGTCTATGCTGGTACTTGTTACATACCAAATTGATCAGTAGGTCTATGCTGGTACTTGTTACATACCAAATTGACCAGTAGGTCTATGCTGGTACTTGTTACATACCAAATTGACCAGTAGGTCTATGCTGGTACTTGTTACATACCAAATTGACCAGTAGGTTTATGCTGGTACTTGCTACATACCAAATTGACCAGTAGGTTTATGCTGGTACTTGTTACATACCAAATTGACCAGTAGGTCTATGCTGGTACTTGTTACATACCAAATTGACCTGTAGGTCTATGCTGGTACTTGTTACATACCAAATTGACCAGTAGGTCTATGCTGGTACTTGTTACATACCAAATTGACCTGTAGGTCTATGCTGGTACTTGTTACATACCAAATTGACCAGTAGGTCTATGCTGGTACTTGTTACATACCAAATTGACCAGTAGGTCTATGCTGGTACTTGTTACATACCAAATTGACCAGTAGGTCTATGCTGGTACTTGTTACATTCCAAATTGACCAGTAGGTCTATGCTGGTACTTGTTACATACCAAATTGACCAGTAGGTCTATGCTGGTACTTGTTACATACCAAATTGACCAGTAGATCTATGCTGGTACTTGTTACATACCAAATTGACCAGTAGGTCTATGCTGGTACTTGTTACATACCAAATTGACCAGTAGGTCTATGCTGGTACTTGTTACATACCAAATTGACCAGTAGGTCTATGCTGGTACTTGTTACATACCAAATTGACCAGTAGGTCTATGCTGGTACTTGTTACATACCAAATTGACCAGTAGGTCTATGCTGGTACTTGTTACATACCAAATTGATCAGTAGGTCTATGCTGGTACTTGTTACATACCAAATTGACCAGTAGGTTTATGCTGGTACTTGTTACATACCAAATTGACCAGTAGGTTTATGCTGGTACTTGTTACATACCAAATTGACCAGTAGGTCTATGCTGGTACTTGTTACATACCAAATTGACCAGTAGGTCTATGCTGGTACTTGTTACATACCAAATTGACCAGTAGGTCTATGCTGGTACTTGTTACTTGATGCCCAATTGTTGATGAGATTGCAAAGTAAACATTTAATATTGTTGATCAGCAAATTATTTTTTGGAGTTACATTTTTTTATGTATGGCAATCCTCTCTCCCTACTATGTGACATTTGCACTGCACCTTATCCTATAGCTTCACAGAAAATCAGAAATCTGACTTCCTGGCTTCGGCAGACCACTTCCGTGTTGAACGCATCACTGGTACTTCCTGGTGTAGTTTTTGCTTGTACGCAGGAATCAGGAAGATAGAGGTTTTGTCAAGAGGAGGGCGTGGGAGAGCGTGCGTGTTTGTTTATGGCCCTGTACGGCTCGTTGAGTGCGGTCTTAGTGCCAGCTTTCGGTTTGTGGTGGTAAATAGACAGCTACGAAAAATATAGATTCAAATTATTTCGGTAAATAGTGTGGTCTACAGCTTATCATGAGGTATTCTAACTCAGGCGAGCAGAACCTCGAGACTTCCTCAACATTGGAGACCGCGCACCTGCTGTTGCTAAGGAAGAGAACCCCCCACCCCCTAACCTTACCTGATGCTGCCGTACGATTTTGACGATGCATAGAAAAACAGCTAGATGTATTTTATCCAAGTCCTTGTTCAGCCAAGTTTCCTAGAAAACATAGGATGTTACAGTTTATCAGGTCCCGTTGGAAGGATAGTCTCAGACGGAGCTCATCCAGTTTATTCTCCAGTGACTGTACGTTCGCCAAAACAACAGAGGATCGATGCGGTTTATTTGCACGCCAACGTAGTTTCATTTGACGTTAGTTGAATCCAAAACTGTCAAAACCTCATGTCATATTTCTGGGCCAGTATTTACAAAGTGTCTCGGAGTAGGAACGCGAATATCGGATCGTTCTTTTAGATCATAATGGACGGACAGGAGGGAAACCTGATCCTAGATCAACACTCTTACATTGAGGCTTTGTGGATACGGACCAAGATGCAACAAAGCAGTAATATCAAGAGTCTCTTCACTGCAATAGGATATTCTGTCCCAAAACTTACGTAGGACACAAAGACCAAGGTGGCCATTTCATCAATTATCCTAAGAGGAAGCAATAGCCCTCAGTGACATAACATAATTGCTAAAAATGGTTTTCTAATGATCAATTAGCCTTTTAAAATTATAAACTTGGATTAGCTAACACAACATGCCATTGGAACACAGGAGTGATGGTTGCTGATAATGGGCCTCTGTACGCCTATGTAGATATTCCATTAAAAATCTGCCGTTTCCAGCTACAATAGTCATTTACAACATTAACCATGTCTACACTGTATTTCTGATCCATTTTATGTTATTTTAATGGACAAAAAATTTGCTTTTCTTTCAAAAACAAGGTCATTTCTAAGTGATCCTAAACTTTTGAACGGTAGTATATATATTCATTGACTGCTTAATAAAAGGCCTTTTTATTGCATTCATGTATTATTCATAGACTAAATTAGATCATGAGCTAATGGCGTATTGTAATGTGGTTTGGGGTACAGCAAGGCACCCTTACAGTCTCTTAATAGACTCTAATAGACAATTGTAACATTCAATGGGTAATATAGTTGTCAAGCTAGTATACTGTCATTTAGTCCTATACAATTTAATCATTCTCATTATACACTAATCCACTGTATATGGTGATGTGCTTGACGCTGCCAGAGAGACGTCGGGAGTTAAAGTGGAAAGGAAAGGTTGTCAGGTCTTTAAATAGAGCTATGTGTCTCAAATGGTACCCTGCTCCCTATATAGGGCACTACTTTTGACCAGAGCCTTATGGCCCCAAAAGCCGCGACATAGTGAATACGGTGCTATTTGCAACTCATACCTAGTGCGTGAGAACAGTCAGTTAGTGTCTCAGTCTGTCACAAAGTGACACAGTTGACGTGTGCTGACAGCAGCTTCCTGTGAAGCTAACAAATTGCACAAGTCCACCTTTCTCTCTCCTCTCCTCTCCTCTCCTCTCCTCTCCTCTCCTCTCCCCTCCTCTCCTCTCCTCTACTCTACTCTTCTCCTGTCTTCTCCTCTCCTCTCTTCTCCTCTCTTCTCCTCTCCTCTCTTCTCCTCTCTTCTCCTCTCTTCTCCTCTCCTCTCCTCTCCTCTCCTCTCCTCTACTCTCCTCTACTCTACTCTACTCTTCTCCTGTCTTCTCCTCTCCTCTTCTCCTCTCTTCTCCTCTCCTCTCTTCTCCTCTCTTCTCCTCTCTTCTCCCCTCTTCTCCTCTCTTCTCCTCTCCTCTCTTCTCCTCTCTTCTCCTCTCTTCTCCTCTCTTCTCCTCTCTTTTTGTAACACAAATCACATTCTGTCAGACTGGCAGCTTCCTCTCACATTATCATGGGGGGAAAAAGCCTCTGACTTGTTATGGTGCTGAATTCCTCAGGTAGAAACTAAGGCAGCCCGATCTGAGGGAGAGACATCTCCTTGTCTTCTTGTTCTCCTCCCCATCCACTCCTCCTCCTCCTCCTCCTCCTCCTCCTCCTCCTCCTCCTCCTCCTCCACTCCTTCTCCCTCACCTCATCACCTGTCCTCCTCTTCCTCCTCCTCCTCCTCCTCCTCCTCCTCCTCCTCCTCCTCCTCCTCCTCCTCCTCCTCCTCCTCTTTCTACCTAGACAGGCTTTAATACTACACAACTCCACAGAACACGACACAACTCTCGTGAGAATCAGTATGAAATAAACTCAGAGTTTTGGAATTCAGATTTGTAAAAGTACTCAGAGTCTGTAAGAAATCCAATGTTATGTTAGGGGTTAGAGGGGGATAAATCAGTGAAATTGCAGACAGATATTAAACACGTTTAATGGACCAACAGAAAGAGAGTGAAAATCAACCTTGGTTTCCTCCGGCATCAATATAACATTCATGAG
>NC_074693.1:3292103-3294106 GCF_029448725.1 Salvelinus fontinalis
GATTCAGGTACTTCTATTAGTTACTGTGGCTCCCCTGTCTGCTAATATGGATTCAGGTACTTCTATTAGTTACTGTGGCTCCCCTGTCTGCTAATATGGATTCAGGTACTTCTATTAGTTACTGTAGCTCCCCTGTCTGCTAATATGGATTCAGGTACTTCTATTAGTTACTGTGGCTCCCCTGTCTGCTAATATGGATTCAGGTACTTCTTCTATTAGTTACTGTAGCTCCCCTGTCTGCTAATATGGATTCAGGTACTTCTACTGTAGCTCCCCTGTCTGCTAATATAGATTCAGGTACTTCTATTAGTTACTGTGGCTCCCCTGTCTGCTAATATGGATTCAGGTACTTCTTCTATTAGTTACTGTAGCTCCCCTGTCTGCTAATATGGATTCAGGTTCTTCTACTGTAGCTCCCCTGTCTGCTAATATGGATTCAGGTACTTCTATTAGTTACTGTAGCTCCCCTGTCTGCTAATATGGATTCAGGTACTTCTACTGTAGCTCCCCTGTCTGCTAATATGGATTCAGGTACTTCTATTAGTTACTGTGGCTCCCCTGTCTGCTAATATGGATTCAGGTACTTCTTCTATTAGTTACTGTAGCTCCCCTGTCTGCTAATATGGATTCAGGTACTTCTTCTATTAGTTACTGTGGCTCCCCTGTCTGCTAATATGGATTCAGGTACTTCTTCTATTAGTTACTGTAGCTCCCCTGTCTGCTAATATGGATTCAGGTACTTCTATTAGTTACTGTGGCTCCCCTGTCTGCTAATATGGATTCAGGTACTTCTTCTTCGTGGTTATTGTTAATGTATACATAATGTATACTTCCAGTTTCCGTGACGCTGGAAGAGGCCCTTACATCATTCAATGCTATTATTTAACAGCTATTTACAAGTACTTGTTCAGGGTTATTGTACAACGTACGTTATTGACTACATACAGTCTGTTCTGTTGAAATATTCAGCTTTGTGCTACTACAGTCATGATAATAAATGTATTTTCTTTTTAATCGTTCCTTCACGTTCCAAGGACAATATGGACATCAAGGAATAGATGATGGTTCCAAGGACAATATGGACATCAAGGAATATATGATGGTTCCAGGGACAATATGGACATCAAGGAATAGATGATGGTTCCAGGGACAATATGGACATCAAGGAATAGATGATGGTTCCAAGGACAATATGGACATCAAGGAATAGATGATGGTTCCAAGGACAATATGGACATCAAGGAATAGACGATGGTTCCAAGGACAATATGGACATCAAGGAATAGATGATGGTTCCAAGGACAATATGGACATCAAGGAATAGACGATGGTTCCAAGGACAATATGGACATCAAGGAATTGATGATGGTTCCAAGGACAATATGGACATCAAGGAATATATGATGGTTCCAAGGACAATATGGACATCAAGGAATAGATGATGGTGCAGTATAAGGGGTTGTCACCATGGTGATTGAAGCGGTTAATAACCCACCTCTGGACGTACCTTCCCGGAGACTGACCTAAATGTATAATACTTCCAACAGTTATACAACACTGACTCCGTCATCTCGTACCGTTATCCCTACTATGAACACACTCTCTGCTGTGCTTTAGTCTATTCCTAGTCATTAATTAGTCACAATTGCACTCTGTGAATTAGTGGAAAAAAAACCCTAGCAACGTAGCAGCAGCTACAGTGTGTTCATAAGATAATTGCTTCTGAATCAGATAACACTTTTTAATTAACCTGAAAAAAGGCACATCTGGATTGAAGGAGCATGTGTTAAGATAAAAAATATAAATTGTAAAAAGCAAAACTTTATCAATTGAAGACGATAAAAACGATTTTGAGTCTGTAACCATTTTAGCAGCTTCTTTATTGGCTTGGACATTAATCATTAGAGCGTGTTGTATTTCACTTTGTGTTGATTAGAATACTGGCCTGTTTCATGATGTACTTCACTTTGTGTTGATTAGAATACTGGCCTGTTTTCCATGAT
>NC_074693.1:3294206-3379206 GCF_029448725.1 Salvelinus fontinalis
CCTGATGTTACTGAGACACCTGATGTTACTGAGACACCTGATGTTACTGAGACACCTGATGTTACTGAGACACCTGATACACCTGATGTTACTGAGACACCTGATGTTACTGATGTTACTGAGACACCTGATGTTACTGAGACACCTGATGTTACTGAGACACCTGATGTTACTGAGACACCTGATGTTACTGAGACACCTGATGTTACTGAGACACCTGATGTTACTGAGACACCTGATGTTACTGAGACACCTGATGTTACTGAGACACCTGATGTTACTGAGACACCTGATGTTACTGATGTTACTGAGACACCTGATGTTACTGAGACACCTGATGTTACTGAGACACCTGATGTTACTGAGACACCTGATGTTACTGAGACACCTGATGTTACTGAGACACCTGATGTTACTGAGACACCTGATGTTACTGAGACACCTGATGTTACTGAGACACCTGATGTTACTGATGTTACTGAGACACCTGATGTTACTGAGACACCTGATGTTACTGAGACACCTGATGTTACTGAGACACCTGATGTTACTGATGTTACTGAGACACCTGATGTTACTGAGACACCTGATGTTACTGAGACACCTGATGTTACTGAGACACCTGATGTTACTGATGTTACTGAGACACCTGATGTTACTGAGACACCTGATGTTACTGATGTTACTGAGACACCTGATGTTACTGAGACACCTGATGTTACTGAGACACCTGATGTTACTGAGACACCTGATGTTACTGAGACACCTGATGTTACTGAGACACCTGATGTTACTGAGACACCTGATGTTACTGAGACACCTGATGCTACTGAGACACCTGATGTTACTGAGACACCTGATGTTACTGAGACACCTGATGTTACTGATGTTACTGAGACACCTGATGTTACTGATGTTACTGAGACACCTGATGTTACTGAGACACCTGATGTTACTGATGTTACTGAGACACCTGATGTTACTGAGACACCTGATGTTACTGATGTTACTGAGACACCTGATGTTACTGAGACACCTGATGTTACTGATGTTACTGAGACACCTGATGTTACTGAGACACCTGATGTTACTGAGACACCTGATGTTACTGAGACACCTGATGTTACTGAGACACCTGATGTTACTGATGTTACTGAGACACCTGATGTTACTGAGACACCTGATGTTACTGAGACACCTGATGTTACTGATGTTACTGAGACACCTGATGTTACTGAGACACCTGATGTTACTGAGACACCTGATGTTACTGATGTTACTGAGACACCTGATGTTACTGAGACACCTGATGTTACTGAGACACCTGATGTTACTGATGTTACTGAGACACCTGATGTTACTGAGACACCTGATGTTACTGAGACACCTGATGTTACTGAGACACCTGATGTTACTGATGTTACTGAGACACCTGATGTTACTGATGTTACTGAGACACCTGATGTTACTGAGACACCTGATGTTACTGAGACACCTGATGTTACTGAGACACCTGATGTTACTGAGACACCTGATGTTACTGAGACACCTGATGTTACTGAGACACCTGATGTTACTGATGTTACTGAGACACCTGATGTTACTGATGTTACTGAGACACCTGATGTTACTGAGACACCTGATGTTACTGAGACACCTGATGTTACTGAGACACCTGATGTTACTGATGTTACTGAGACACCTGATGTTACTGAGACACCTGATGTTACTGATGTTACTGAGACACCTGATGTTACTGAGACACCTGATGTTACTGAGACACCTGATGTTACTGAGACACCTGATGTTACTGAGACACCTGATGTTACTGAGACACCTGATGTTACTGAGACACCTGATGTTACTGAGACACCTGATGTTACTGAGACACCTGATGTTACTGAGACACCTGATGTTACTGATGTTACTGAGACACCTGATGTTACTGAGACACCTGATGTTACTGAGACACCTGATGTTACTGAGACACCTGATGTTACTGATGTTACTGAGACACCTGATGTTACTGAGACACCTGATGTTACTGAGACACCTGATGTTACTGAGACACCTGATGTTACTGATGTTACTGAGACACCTGATGTTACTGAGACACCTGATGTTACTGATGTTACTGAGACACCTGATGTTACTGAGACACCTGATGTTACTGAGACACCTGATGTTACTGATGTTACTGAGACACCTGATGTTACTGAGACACCTGATGTTACTGAGACACCTGATGTTACTGAGACACCTGATGTTACTGAGACACCTGATGTTACTGAGACACCTGATGTTACTGAGACACCTGATGTTACTGATGTTACTGAGACACCTGATGTTACTGATGTTACTGAGACACCTGATGTTACTGAGACACCTGATGTTACTGATGTTACTGAGACACCTGATGTTACTGAGACACCTGATGTTACTGATGTTACTGAGACACCTGATGTTACTGAGACACCTGATGTTACTGATGTTACTGAGACACCTGATGTTACTGAGACACCTGATGTTACTGAGACACCTGATGTTACTGAGACACCTGATGTTACTGAGACACCTGATGTTACTGATGTTACTGAGACACCTGATGTTACTGAGACACCTGATGTTACTGAGACACCTGATGTTACTGATGTTACTGAGACACCTGATGTTACTGAGACACCTGATGTTACTGAGACACCTGATGTTACTGATGTTACTGAGACACCTGATGTTACTGATGTTACTGAGACACCTGATGTTACTGAGACACCTGATGTTACTGAGACACCTGATGTTACTGAGACACCTGATGTTACTGATGTTACTGAGACACCTGATGCTACTGAGACACCTGATGTTACTGAGACACCTGATGTTACTGAGACACCTGATGTTACTGATGTTACTGAGACACCTGATGTTACTGATGTTACTGAGACACCTGATGTTACTGAGACACCTGATGTTACTGATGTTACTGAGACACCTGATGTTACTGAGACACCTGATGTTACTGATGTTACTGAGACACCTGATGTTACTGAGACACCTGATGTTACTGATGTTACTGAGACACCTGATGTTACTGAGACACCTGATGTTACTGAGACACCTGATGTTACTGAGACACCTGATGTTACTGAGACACCTGATGTTACTGATGTTACTGAGACACCTGATGTTACTGAGACACCTGATGTTACTGAGACACCTGATGTTACTGATGTTACTGAGACACCTGATGTTACTGAGACACCTGATGTTACTGAGAAACCTGATGTTACTGATGTTACTGAGACACCTGATGTTACTGAGACACCTGATGTTACTGAGACACCTGATGTTACTGATGTTACTGAGACACCTGATGTTACTGAGACACCTGATGTTACTGAGACACCTGATGTTACTGAGACACCTGATGTTACTGATGTTACTGAGACACCTGATGTTACTGATGTTACTGAGACACCTGATGTTACTGAGACACCTGATGTTACTGAGACACCTGATGTTACTGAGACACCTGATGTTACTGAGACACCTGATGTTACTGAGACACCTGATGTTACTGATGTTACTGAGACACCTGATGTTACTGATGTTACTGAGACACCTGATGTTACTGAGACACCTGATGTTACTGAGACACCTGATGTTACTGAGACACCTGATGTTACTGATGTTACTGAGACACCTGATGTTACTGAGACACCTGATGTTACTGATGTTACTGAGACACCTGATGTTACTGAGACACCTGATGTTACTGAGACACCTGATGTTACTGAGACACCTGATGTTACTGAGACACCTGATGTTACTGAGACACCTGATGTTACTGAGACACCTGATGTTACTGAGACACCTGATGTTACTGAGACACCTGATGTTACTGAGACACCTGATGTTACTGAGACACCTGATGTTACTGAGACACCTGATGTTACTGAGACACCTGATGTTACTGAGACACCTGATGTTACTGAGACACCTGATGTTACTGATGTTACTGAGACACCTGATGTTACTGAGACACCTGATGTTACTGAGACACCTGATGTTACTGAGACACCTGATGTTACTGATGTTACTGAGACACCTGATGTTACTGAGACACCTGATGTTACTGATGTTACTGAGACACCTGATGTTACTGAGACACCTGATGTTACTGAGACACCTGATGTTACTGATGTTACTGAGACACCTGATGTTACTGAGACACCTGATGTTACTGAGACACCTGATGTTACTGAGACACCTGATGTTACTGAGACACCTGATGTTACTGAGACACCTGATGTTACTGAGACACCTGATGTTACTGATGTTACTGAGACACCTGATGTTACTGATGTTACTGAGACACCTGATGTTACTGAGACACCTGATGTTACTGATGTTACTGAGACACCTGATGTTACTGAGACACCTGATGTTACTGATGTTACTGAGACACCTGATGTTACTGAGACACCTGATGTTACTGATGTTACTGAGACACCTGATGTTACTGAGACACCTGATGTTACTGAGACACCTGATGTTACTGAGACACCTGATGTTACTGAGACACCTGATGTTACTGATGTTACTGAGACACCTGATGTTACTGAGACACCTGATGTTACTGAGACACCTGATGTTACTGATGTTACTGAGACACCTGATGTTACTGAGACACCTGATGTTACTGAGACACCTGATGTTACTGATGTTACTGAGACACCTGATGTTACTGATGTTACTGAGACACCTGATGTTACTGAGACACCTGATGTTACTGAGACACCTGATGTTACTGAGACACCTGATGTTACTGATGTTACTGAGACACCTGATGTTACTGAGACACCTGATGTTACTGATGTTACTGAGACACCTGATGTTACTGAGACACCTGATGTTACTGAGACACCTGATGTTACTGATGTTACTGAGACACCTGTTGTTACTGAGACACCTGATGTTACTGAGACACCTGATGTTACTGAGACACCTGATGTTACTGATGTTACTGAGACACCTGATGTTACTGAGACACCTGATGTTACTGAGACACCTGATGTTACTGATGTTACTGAGACACCTGATGTTACTGATGTTACTGAGACACCTGATGTTACTGAGACACCTGATGTTACTGAGACACCTGATGTTACTGAGACACCTGATGTTACTGAGACACCTGATGTTACTGAGACACCTGATGTTACTGATGTTACTGAGACACCTGATGTTACTGAGACACCTGATGTTACTGAGACACCTGATGTTACTGAGACACCTGATGTTACTGAGACACCTGATGTTACTGAGACACCTGATGTTACTGATGTTACTGAGACACCTGATGTTACTGAGACACCTGATGTTACTGATGTTACTGAGACACCTGATGTTACTGAGACACCTGATGTTACTGAGACACCTGATGTTACTGAGACACCTGATGTTACTGAGACACCTGATGTTACTGAGACACCTGATGTTACTGAGACACCTGATGTTACTGAGACACCTGATGTTACTGAGACACCTGATGTTACTGATGTTACTGAGACACCTGATGTTACTGAGACACCTGATGTTACTGAGACACCTGATGTTACTGAGACACCTGATGTTACTGATGTTACTGAGACACCTGATGTTACTGAGACACCTGATGTTACTGAGACACCTGATGTTACTGAGACACCTGATGTTACTGATGTTACTGAGACACCTGATGTTACTGAGACACCTGATGTTACTGATGTTACTGAGACACCTGATGTTACTGAGACACCTGATTTTACTGAGACACCTGATGTTACTGCTGTTACTGAGACACCTGATGTTACTGAGACACCTGATGTTACTGAGACACCTGATGTTATTGAGACACCTGATGTTACTGAGACACCTGATGTTACTGAGACACCTGATGTTACTGAGACACCTGATGTTACTGAGACACCTGATGTTACTGAGACACCTGATGTTACTGATGTTACTGAGACACCTGATGTTACTGATGTTACTGAGACACCTGATGTTACTGAGACACCTGATGTTACTGATGTTACTGAGACACCTGATGTTACTGAGACACCTGATGTTACTGATGTTACTGAGACACCTGATGTTACTGAGACACCTGATGTTACTGATGTTACTGAGACAACTGATGTTACTGAGACACCTGATGTTACTGAGACACCTGATGTTACTGCGACACCTGATGTTACTGAGACACCTGATGTTACTGATGTTACTGAGACACCTGATGTTACTGAGACACCTGATGTTATTGAGACACCTGATGTTACTGATGTTACTGAGACACCTGATGTTACTGAGACACCTGATGTTACTGAGACACCTGATGTTACTGAGACACCTGATGTTACTGATGTTACTGAGACACCTGATGTTACTGAGACACCTGATGTTACTGAGACACCTGATGTTACTGAGACACCTGATGTTACTGATGTTACTGAGACACCTGATGTTACTGAGACACCTGATGTTACTGAGACACCTGATGTTACTGAGACACCTGATGTTACTGATGTTACTGAGACACCTGATGTTACTGATGTTACCTGATGTTACTGAGACACCTGATGTTACTGAGACACCTGATGTTACTGAGACACCTGATGTTACTGAGACACCTGATGTTACTGAGACACCTGATGTTACTGAGACACCTGATGTTACTGAGACTTGTCTGAGTACTCAGGTCTACCTACCTTTGTAGAAGAGATCCTAATTTTCTCTCCTTCTCTGTCCTCTCTCTCTCTCTTCTTTCCTTCTCTCCCCTGTAGTGCCAGTCTACCCACAGTGTGGGTAATTGCTCATAGCATCCAGCCTTTACTGGCGTCTCAACCTGAACAAGAGGAGAGGAGGAGTACAGGAGGAAAGAGGAGAAGAGAAACGGAAATAGAGGAGAAATAAGGAGAAGAAACTGCAGCCCATCTTTGAGCTGCTGGGCTATGAATGCCAGGACACATTCACCCACCGCAAATGTGTTGTGAATTCTCTCTCTCTCTCTCTCTCTCTCTCTCTCTCTCTCTCTCTCTCTCTCTCTCTCTCTCTCTCTCTCTCTCTCTCTCTCTCTCTCTCTCTCTCTCTCTCTCTCTCTCTCTCTCTCTCTCTCTCTCTCTCTCTCTCTCTCTCTCTCTCTCTCTCTCTCTCTCTCTCTCTCTCTCTCTCTCTCTCTCTCTCTCACTCTCCATCTCTCTGTCTCTCTGTCTTCTCTTTCTTTCTTTCTCTCTGTCTTCTCTTTCTTTCTTTCTCTCTCTCTCTATCTCTCTCTCTCTCTCTCCATCTCTCTCTCTCTCTCTTCTCTTTCTTTATCTCCATCTCTCTCCTCTCTCTACACATGAAGCTTCTTCTGTCCTCAGTGTTTCCACTAGGCTGTCTGTAGTCCATCTCCATCTCTCCATCTCTCTCCTCTCTCTACACATTAAGCTTATTCTGTCCTCAGTGTTTCCACGAGGCTGTCTGTAGTCCATCTCTCTCCTCTCTAGGCTGTCTGTAGTCCATCTCTCTCCTCTCTAGGCTGTCTGTAGTCCATCTCTCTCCTCTCTAGGCTGTCTGTAGTCCATCTCTCTCCTCTCTAGGCTGTCTGTAGTCCATCTCTCTCCTCTCTAGGCTGTCTGTAGTCCATCTCTCTCCTCTCTAGGCTGTCTGTAGTCCATCTCTCTCCTCTCTAGGCTGTCTGTAGTCCATCTCTCTCCTCTCTAGGCTGTCTGTAGTCCATCTCTCTCCTCTCTAGGCTGTCTGTAGTCCATCTCTCTCCTCTCTAGGCTGTCTGTAGTCCATCTCTCTCCTCTCTAGGCTGTCTGTAGTCCATCTCTCTCCTCTCTAGGCTGTCTGTAGTCCATCTCTCTCCTCTCTAGGCTGTCTGTAGTCCATCTCTCTCCTCTCTAGGCTGTCTGTAGTCCATCTCTCTCCTCTCTAGGCTGTCTGTAGTCCATCTCTCTCCTCTCTAGGCTGTCTGTAGTCCATCTCTCTCCTCTCTAGGCTGTCTGTAGTCCATCTCCATCTCTCAACTGTTTTTTCAGCTAATTATTTTTGATGAAAATGTCCTTCTTCCCCCTCGCTCTGTCTGTCCCTCACTCTCTTTGTCTCTCCCTCCAACTTTCTCTAATATAATATATATTCCATTTAGCAGATGCTTTTATCCAAAGTGACTTACAGTCATGTGTGCAAACATTTTACGTGTGGGTGGTCCCGGGAATCGAACCCACCACGCTGGGGTGACAAGCACCATGTTCCATCCACTGAGCTCTCCCCTCTCCCTTCCTCCCTCCGTCCTTCTCGCTCTCCCCCCACCTTCCTTCTCCCCCCTTCCCTCTATGTCTCCCTCCCGCTCCCCTCCCTCCTTCTGGCAGTATGGTTAATGGTTGTGGTCAGAGCAACAAAAACACTGGTAATTGATAATGAGACTCTGACTGGGGAGAGAATCTAAGTATATAACAGACTCTGAGTCCAGCAGCATGTCTCCAGCTCCTCACGGCTCCGTTTGGCAGAGAGATAAACAGGCAGAGGGATTCTGGGCATTTGGGATTCTGGGTGTGGTTTGGGAATAATAATCCTTCCCAAAGGGCAGTAAGGATGCGAAACGTCTTCCGCAATTTTTTTATTGAGAGGGGCATAAAAAATAACTAGTAATGCTGCATACTCCAAGAAAAGGTAAAAGTCTTTATACATTTGTATAAATTGCTCAGGTGTAGTCAATAACATGATACAAATATGAAAATATGAAATATTTATTTGATATATTTGCTATTCAGAAAAACTGGATGAATAAGGCTTGAAATGAATGATATTTTTTCTAAATATGTGACCTGTTCCAGGAAGCTTCAGGAAGCTAAACGTTGAACATCACTACTTCACAAGAGAGGCATTGAAATGTAAACTGGGACATGTGAACCTTAATGTGCCTTAATAACACACTGCCATCTGTAAATACGAATAACAATGAGAGCCCCTACTCCTGTTAAGGGACCTATACGATGGGAAGAGACTCCCGTCCCATACCTGAAAAAATTGTTAAATTACAAGCCTAGTTGGTTTAGCCACGGAAAAAGAGGAAACCTTCCCGCTAGCCAAGATTGGCTTAGATAATGGATGGGCTGGACATGCCGAGAGTTTGGATTGGTCTGCCATGTAGCAGGCTTCTGTCTATAATATGATGGTCAGTATGTCCAGGTAATCCTGTCTATAATATGAGCGGGTCAGTATGTCCAGGTAATCCTGTCTATAATATGAGCTGGTCAGTGTGTCCAGGTAATCCTGTCTATAATATGAGCTGGTCAGTATGTCCAGGTAATCCTGTCTATAACATGATGGTCAGTATGTCCAGGTAATCCTGTCTATAATATGATGGTCAGTATGTCCAGGTAATCCTGTCTATAATATGAGCGGGTCAGTATGTCCAGGTAATCCTGTCTATAATATGAGCTGGTCAGTATGTCCAGGTAATCCTGTCTATAACATGATGGTCAGTATGTCCAGGTAATCCTGTCTATAATATGATGGTCAGTGTGTCCAGGTAATCCTGTCTATAACATGATGGTCAGTATGTCCAGGTAATCCTGTCTATAACATGATGGTCAGTATGTCCAGGTAATCCTGTCTATAATATGATGGTCAGTATGTCCAGGTAATCCTGTCTATAATATGATGGTCAGTATGTCCAGGTAATCCTGTCTATAATATGATGGTCAATATGTCCAGGTAATCCTGTCTATAATATGAGCTGGTCAGTATGTCCAGGTAATCCTGTCTATAATATGAGCTGGTCAGTATGTCCAGGTAATCCTGTCTATAACATGATGGTCAGTATGTCCAGGTAATCCTGTCTATAATATGAGCTGGTCAGTGTGTCCAGGTAATCCTGTCTATAATATGAGCGGGTCAGTATGTCCAGGTAATCCTGTCTATAATATGAGCTGGTCAGTATGTCCAGGTAATCCTGTCTATAACATGAGCGGGTCAGTATGTCCAGGTAATCCTGTCTATAATATGAGCTGGTCAGTATGTCCAGGTAATCCTGTCTATAACATGAGCGGGTCAGTATGTCCAGGTAATCCTGTCTATAATATGAGCGGGTCAGTATGTGTAGGTAATCCTGTCTATAATATGAGCTGCTCAGTATGTCCAGGTAATCCTGTCTATAATATGAGCTGGTCAGTATGTCTAGGTAATCCTGTCTATAATATGAGCTGGTCAGTATGTCCAGGTAATCCTGTCTATAATATGATGGTCAGTATGTCCAGGTAATCCTGTCTATAATATGAGCTGGTCAGTATGTCTAGGTAATCCTGTCTATAATATGATGGTCAGTATGTCCAGGTGATCCTGTCTATAAGATGAGCTGGTCAGTGTGTCCAGGTAATCCTGTCTATAATATGAGCGGGTCAGTATGTCCAGGTAATCCTGTCTATAATATGAGCAGGTCAGTATGTCTAGGTAATTCTGTCTATAATATGATGGTCAGTATGTCCAGGTAATCCTGTCTATAATATGAGCGGGTCAGTATGTCCAGGTAATCCTGTCTATAATATGAGCAGGTCAGTATGTCTAGGTAATTCTGTCTATAATATGATGGTCAGTATGTCCAGGTAATCCTGTCTATAATATGATGGTCAGTGTGTCCAGGTAATGCTGTCTATAATATGAGCTGGTCAGTATGTCCAGGTGATCCTGTCTATAATATGAGTTGGTCAGTATGTCCAGGTAATCCTGTCTATAATATGAGCGGGTCAGTATGTCCAGGTAATCCTGTCTATAATATGAGCTGGTCAGTATGTCCAGGTAATCCTGTCTATAATATGAGCGGGTCAGTATGTGTAGGTGATCCTGTCTATAATATGAGCTGGTCAGTATGTCCAGGTAATCCTGTCTATAATATGAGCGGGTCAGTATGTGTAGGTGATCCTGTCTATAATATGAGCTGGTCAGTGTGTCCAGGTAATCCTGTCTATAATATGATGGTCAGTATGTCCAGGTAATCCTGTCTATAATATGATGGTCAGTATGTCCAGGTAATCCTGTCTATAATATGAGCTGGTCAGTATGTCCAGGTAATCCTGTCTATAATATGATGGTCAGTATGTCTAGGTAATCCTGTCTATAACATGATGGTCAGTATGTCCAGGTAATCCTGTCTATAATATGAGCTGGTCAGTATGTCCAGGTAATCCTGTCTATAATATGAGCGGGTCAGTATGTCCAGGTAATCCTGTCTATAACATGAGCTGGTCAGTATGTCCAGGTAATCCTGTCTATAACATGATGGTCAGTATGTCCAGGTAATCCTGTCTATAATATGATGGTCAGTATGTCCAGGTAATCCTGTCTGTAACATGAGCTGGTCAGTATGTCCAGGTAATCCTGTCTATAATATGAGATGGTCAGTATGTCCAGGTAATCCTGTCTGTAACATGAGCTGGTCAGTATGTCCAGGTAATCCTGTCTATAATATGAGCTGGTCAGTATGTCCAGGTAATCCTGTCTATAACATGAGCGGGTCAGTATGTCCAGGTAATCCTGTCTGTAACATGAGCTGGTCAGTATGTCCAGGTAATCCTGTCTATAATATGAGCTGGTCAGTATGTCTAGGTAATCCTGTCTATAATATGATGGTCAGTATGTCCAGGTGATCCTGTCTATAAGATGAGCTGGTCAGTGTGTCCAGGTAATCCTGTCTATAATATGAGCGGGTCAGTATGTCCAGGTAATCCTGTCTATAATATGAGCTGGTCAGTATGTGTAGGTAATCCTGTCTATAATATGATGATCAGTATGTCCAGGTAATCCTGTCTATAATATGAGCAGGTCAGTATGTCTAGGTAATTCTGTCTATAATATGATGGTCAGTATGTCCAGGTAATCCTGTCTATAATATGATGGTCAGTGTGTCCAGGTAATGCTGTCTATAATATGAGCTGGTCAGTATGTCCAGGTGATCCTGTCTATAATATGAGTTGGTCAGTATGTCCAGGTAATCCTGTCTATAATATGAGCGGGTCAGTATGTCCAGGTAATCCTGTCTATAATATGAGCTGGTCAGTATGTCCAGGTAATCCTGTCTATAATATGAGCGGGTCAGTATGTGTAGGTGATCCTGTCTATAATATGAGCTGGTCAGTATGTCCAGGTAATCCTGTCTATAATATGAGCGGGTCAGTATGTGTAGGTGATCCTGTCTATAATATGAGCTGGTCAGTGTGTCCAGGTAATCCTGTCTATAACATGATGGTCAGTATGTCCAGGTAATCCTGTCTATAATATGATGGTCAGTGTGTCCAGGTAATCCTGTCTATAACATGATGGTCAGTATGTCCAGGTAATCCTGTCTATAATATGATGGTCAGTATGTCCAGGTAATCCTGTCTATAATATGATGGTCAGTATGTCCAGGTAATCCTGTCTATAATATGAGCGGGTCAGTATGTCCAGGTAATCCTGTCTATAACATGAGCTGGTCAGTATGTCCAGGTAATCCTGTCTATAACATGATGGTCAGTATGTCCAGGTAATCCTGTCTATAATATGATGGTCAGTATGTCCAGGTAATCCTGTCTGTAACATGAGCTGGTCAGTATGTCCAGGTAATCCTGTCTATAATATGAGATGGTCAGTATGTCCAGGTAATCCTGTCTGTAACATGAGCTGGTCAGTATGTCCAGGTAATCCTGTCTATAATATGAGCTGGTCAGTATGTCCAGGTAATCCTGTCTATAACATGAGCGGGTCAGTATGTCCAGGTAATCCTGTCTGTAACATGAGCTGGTCAGTATGTCCAGGTAATCCTGTCTATAATATGAGATGGTCAGTATGTCCAGGTAATCCTGTCTGTAACATGAGCTGGTCAGTATGTCCAGGTAATCCTGTCTATAATATGAGCTGGTCAGTATGTCCAGGTAATCCTGTCTATAACATGAGCGGGTCAGTATGTCCAGGTAATCCTGTCTGTAACATGAGCTGGTCAGTATGTCCAGGTAATCCTGTCTATAATATGAGCTGGTCAGTATGTCTAGGTAATCCTGTCTATAATATGATGGTCAGTATGTCCAGGTGATCCTGTCTATAAGATGAGCTGGTCAGTGTGTCCAGGTAATCCTGTCTATAATATGAGCGGGTCAGTATGTCCAGGTAATCCTGTCTATAATATGAGCTGGTCAGTATGTGTAGGTAATCCTGTCTATAATATGATGATCAGTATGTCCAGGTAATCCTGTCTATAATATGAGCAGGTCAGTATGTCTAGGTAATTCTGTCTATAATATGATGGTCAGTATGTCCAGGTAATCCTGTCTATAATATGATGGTCAGTGTGTCCAGGTAATGCTGTCTATAATATGAGCTGGTCAGTATGTCCAGGTGATCCTGTCTATAATATGAGTTGGTCAGTATGTCCAGGTAATCCTGTCTATAATATGAGCGGGTCAGTATGTCCAGGTAATCCTGTCTATAATATGAGCTGGTCAGTATGTCCAGGTAATCCTGTCTATAATATGAGCGGGTCAGTATGTGTAGGTGATCCTGTCTATAATATGAGCTGGTCAGTATGTCCAGGTAATCCTGTCTATAATATGAGAGGGTCAGTATGTGTAGGTGATCCTGTCTATAATATGAGCTGGTCAGTGTGTCCAGGTAATCCTGTCTATAATATGATGGTCAGTATGTCCAGGTAATCCTGTCTATAATATGATGGTCAGTATGTCCAGGTAATCCTGTCTATAATATGAGCTGGTCAGTATGTCCAGGTAATCCTGTCTATAATATGATGGTCAGTATGTCTAGGTAATCCTGTCTATAACATGATGGTCAGTATGTCCAGGTAATCCTGTCTATAACATGATGGTCAGTATGTCCAGGTAATCCTGTCTATAACATGATGGTCAGTATGTCCAGGTAATCCTGTCTATAATATGAGCTGGTCAGTATGTGTAGGTAATCCTGTCTATAATATGATGATCAGTATGTCCAGGTAATCCTGTCTATAATATGAGCAGGTCAGTATGTCTAGGTAATTCTGTCTATAATATGATGGTCAGTATGTCCTGGTAATCCTGTCTATAATATGATGGTCAGTGTGTCCAGGTAATGCTGTCTATAATATGAGCTGGTCAGTATGTCCAGGTGATCCTGTCTATAATATGAGTTGGTCAGTATGTCCAGGTAATCCTGTCTATAATATGAGCGGGTCAGTATGTCCAGGTAATCCTGTCTATAATATGAGCTGGTCAGTATGTCCAGGTAATCCTGTCTATAATATGAGCGGGTCAGTATGTGTAGGTGATCCTGTCTATAATATGAGCTGGTCAGTATGTCCAGGTAATCCTGTCTATAATATGAGCGGGTCAGTATGTGTAGGTGATCCTGTCTATAATATGAGCTGGTCAGTGTGTCCAGGTAATCCTGTCTATAATATGATGGTCAGTATGTCCAGGTAATCCTGTCTATAATATGATGGTCAGTATGTCCAGGTAATCCTGTCTATAATATGAGCTGGTCAGTATGTCCAGGTAATCCTGTCTATAATATGATGGTCAGTATGTCTAGGTAATCCTGTCTATAACATGATGGTCAGTATGTCCAGGTAATCCTGTCTATAATATGAGCTGGTCAGTATGTCCAGGTAATCCTGTCTATAATATGAGCGGGTCAGTATGTCCAGGTAATCCTGTCTATAACATGAGCTGGTCAGTATGTCCAGGTAATCCTGTCTATAACATGATGGTCAGTATGTCCAGGTAATCCTGTCTATAATATGATGGTCAGTATGTCCAGGTAATCCTGTCTGTAACATGAGCTGGTCAGTATGTCCAGGTAATCCTGTCTATAATATGAGATGGTCAGTATGTCCAGGTAATCCTGTCTGTAACATGAGCTGGTCAGTATGTCCAGGTAATCCTGTCTATAATATGAGCTGGTCAGTATGTCCAGGTAATCCTGTCTATAACATGAGCGGGTCAGTATGTCCAGGTAATCCTGTCTGTAACATGAGCTGGTCAGTATGTCCAGGTAATCCTGTCTATAATATGAGCTGGTCAGTATGTCTAGGTAATCCTGTCTATAATATGATGGTCAGTATGTCCAGGTGATCCTGTCTATAAGATGAGCTGGTCAGTGTGTCCAGGTAATCCTGTCTATAATATGAGCGGGTCAGTATGTCCAGGTAATCCTGTCTATAATATGAGCTGGTCAGTATGTGTAGGTAATCCTGTCTATAATATGATGATCAGTATGTCCAGGTAATCCTGTCTATAATATGAGCAGGTCAGTATGTCTAGGTAATTCTGTCTATAATATGATGGTCAGTATGTCCAGGTAATCCTGTCTATAATATGATGGTCAGTGTGTCCAGGTAATGCTGTCTATAATATGAGCTGGTCAGTATGTCCAGGTGATCCTGTCTATAATATGAGTTGGTCAGTATGTCCAGGTAATCCTGTCTATAATATGAGCGGGTCAGTATGTCCAGGTAATCCTGTCTATAATATGAGCTGGTCAGTATGTCCAGGTAATCCTGTCTATAATATGAGCGGGTCAGTATGTGTAGGTGATCCTGTCTATAATATGAGCTGGTCAGTATGTCCAGGTAATCCTGTCTATAATATGAGCGGGTCAGTATGTGTAGGTGATCCTGTCTATAATATGAGCTGGTCAGTGTGTCCAGGTAATCCTGTCTATAATATGATGGTCAGTATGTCCAGGTAATCCTGTCTATAATATGATGGTCAGTATGTCCAGGTAATCCTGTCTATAATATGAGCTGGTCAGTATGTCCAGGTAATCCTGTCTATAATATGATGGTCAGTATGTCTAGGTAATCCTGTCTATAACATGATGGTCAGTATGTCCAGGTAATCCTGTCTATAATATGAGCTGGTCAGTATGTCCAGGTAATCCTGTCTATAATATGAGCGGGTCAGTATGTCCAGGTAATCCTGTCTATAACATGAGCTGGTCAGTATGTCCAGGTAATCCTGTCTATAACATGATGGTCAGTATGTCCAGGTAATCCTGTCTATAATATGATGGTCAGTATGTCCAGGTAATCCTGTCTGTAACATGAGCTGGTCAGTATGTCCAGGTAATCCTGTCTATAATATGAGATGGTCAGTATGTCCAGGTAATCCTGTCTGTAACATGAGCTGGTCAGTATGTCCAGGTAATCCTGTCTATAATATGAGCTGGTCAGTATGTCCAGGTAATCCTGTCTATAACATGAGCGGGTCAGTATGTCCAGGTAATCCTGTCTGTAACATGAGCTGGTCAGTATGTCCAGGTAATCCTGTCTATAATATGAGATGGTCAGTATGTCCAGGTAATCCTGTCTGTAACATGAGCTGGTCAGTATGTCCAGGTAATCCTGTCTATAATATGAGCTGGTCAGTATGTCCAGGTAATCCTGTCTATAACATGAGCGGGTCAGTATGTCCAGGTAATCCTGTCTGTAACATGAGCTGGTCAGTATGTCCAGGTAATCCTGTCTATAATATGAGCTGGTCAGTATGTCTAGGTAATCCTGTCTATAATATGATGGTCAGTATGTCCAGGTGATCCTGTCTATAAGATGAGCTGGTCAGTGTGTCCAGGTAATCCTGTCTATAATATGAGCGGGTCAGTATGTCCAGGTAATCCTGTCTATAATATGAGCTGGTCAGTATGTGTAGGTAATCCTGTCTATAATATGATGATCAGTATGTCCAGGTAATCCTGTCTATAATATGAGCAGGTCAGTATGTCTAGGTAATTCTGTCTATAATATGATGGTCAGTATGTCCAGGTAATCCTGTCTATAATATGATGGTCAGTGTGTCCAGGTAATGCTGTCTATAATATGAGCTGGTCAGTATGTCCAGGTGATCCTGTCTATAATATGAGTTGGTCAGTATGTCCAGGTAATCCTGTCTATAATATGAGCGGGTCAGTATGTCCAGGTAATCCTGTCTATAATATGAGCTGGTCAGTATGTCCAGGTAATCCTGTCTATAATATGAGCGGGTCAGTATGTGTAGGTGATCCTGTCTATAATATGAGCTGGTCAGTATGTCCAGGTAATCCTGTCTATAATATGAGCGGGTCAGTATGTGTAGGTGATCCTGTCTATAATATGAGCTGGTCAGTGTGTCCAGGTAATCCTGTCTATAATATGATGGTCAGTATGTCCAGGTAATCCTGTCTATAATATGATGGTCAGTATGTCCAGGTAATCCTGTCTATAATATGAGCTGGTCAGTATGTCCAGGTAATCCTGTCTATAATATGATGGTCAGTATGTCCAGGTAATCCTGTCTATAACATGATGGTCAGTATGTCCAGGTAATCCTGTCTATAATATGAGCTGGTCAGTATGTCCAGGTAATCCTGTCTATAATATGAGCGGGTCAGTATGTCCAGGTAATCCTGTCTATAACATGAGCGGGTCAGTATGTCCAGGTAATCCTGTCTGTAACATGAGCTGGTCAGTATGTCCAGGTAATCCTGTCTATAATATGAGCTGGTCAGTATGTCCAGGTAATCCTGTCTATAACATGAGCTGGTCAGTATGTGTGGGTAATCCTTTCAGCAGAATGATTGCAAATGCAGAGGGAGTCAAAAAGAGAACACAGAAGGCTGTTGTATTAACCTGTTTGTGCTGCAGGGGCAGTATTGAGTAGCCGGATAAAAGGTGCCCATTTCAAACGGACTCATACTCAATTCTTGCTCGTACAATATGCATATTATTATTACTATTGGATAGAAAACACTCTCTAGTTTCTAAAACCGTTTGATTTTTATCTGTGAGTAAAACAGAACTCATTTTGCAGCAAAAATCCTGAAAGGAAGTCGAAAATCTGAAATCGATGCTCTGTTCTAAGGTCTAAAGGTCCTTGATATTTATTAGAATACGTGCACTTCATACGTCTTCCACTAGATGTCGACAGGTAGTGAGAGAAGAAATTGAGTGTATAACTTGATCTGGGCTCGAATAAATGCTCTTTGTATGACGTGTCACCAATTTCCTGTTTTCTGGAGAGTACGTGAAGGGACCTGGTTTTGCCTTCTGTACAGCTGTCGTTATAGATGACTAATATCTCCGGCTTTGATTTTATTTGATATATGTGACAATATCATCGTAAAGTGTGTTTTTTTCAATATAGTTTTATTAGATTATTGAATTTTTTTCGGGACGTTAGGCGTGTTGCGTTGTCTGCGTTTGTTCACGAAGGAGAGCTTAGCGCCACTTTGCTAGCTTTCCGTGCTAATTGACTGGAGAAGAGGACATTCTAAATCCAAACAACGATTGTTCTGGACAAAGTACCCCTTGTACAACATTCTGATGAAAGATCATCAAAAGTAGGACCCATTTTATGATGATTTTTCATATATCTGTCGAACATGTTGTACTAGTAGTTTGCGGCCAGGTTTTGGGCACGCTCTCGCTATACCTAAGCTGGATGTCGTAATGAAGTTATTTTTAGAATTCTAACACGGCGATTGCATTAAGAACTAGTGTATCTATCATTTCCTATAAAACATGTATTTTTTAGTTATGTTTATGAATAGTTATTTGGTCAGAATATGTGTGTCAGAAAAAGTGTCAGAAAAATATCCGGACGTTGTGGGAAAAAGATGCTACAATGTATAACCACTGATTTCAGCTCTAAATATGCACATTTTCGAACAAAACATAAGTGTATGTATAACCTGATGTTATAGGACTGTCATCTGATGAACCTTCTCAATGTTTAGTCAAAAATTATATATCTTTTGCTGGTTTGTTACGATCGCTAACTTTTGCTGCTGGGGAATGGCTTGTGTTTCTGGCTATTGTGGTAAGCTAATATAATGTTATATTGTGTTTTCGCTGTAAAACACTTAAGAAATCGGAAATATTGGCTGGAATCACAAGATACCTGTCTTTCATTTGCTGTACACCATGTATTTTTCAGAAATGTTTTATGATGAGTATTTAGGTATTTGATGTTGGTGTCTGTAATTACTCTGGCTGCTTCGGTTCTATTTCTGACGGTAGCTGTGATGGTAGCTGCAATGTAAAACTGATTTATAGCTCAAATATGCACATTTTTCGAACAAAACATGGATTTATTGAATAACATGTTATAAGACTGTCATCTGATGAAGTTGTTTGTTGGTTAGTTTGGTTGGTTCTTGGTTAGTTAGGTTGGCTTTGTGCATGCTACCTGTGCTGTGAAAAATGTCTGTCCTTATTTGTATTTGGTGGTGAGCTAACATAAATATACGTGGTGTTTTCGCTGTAAACATTTTAAAAATCGGACATGTTGGCTGGATTCACAAGATGTTTATCTTTCAAATGCTGTATTGGACTTGTTAATGTGTGAAAGTTAAATATTTCAAAAAAATATATTTTGAATTTCGCGCCCTGCACTTGAAGTGGCTGTTGTCATATTGTGCCCGGCTTCGGGCTTGCAGCCAGAAGAAGTTAAATAACAAAAGCATACATTACATTTTTCTGCATAATTTTTGTACTGAAAGTTTCTAATATTTGCAATGTTACGTAGATCTCCAGAATACATCTTCAAACTAAAGGGCAAACATGGCATCCGTGACAGAGAGAGAGAAGCATTCATCCATGTATACAGGTAAGAGAGTCTAGCTACTTATATTTTCACACGTTTCATTTTCTTTCAGAAAGTCATTTTCATTGCAATTTAAGCTTATAGCGAGCTAGCTAATGTTACGTGTATGTTATGTGTAGTAATATTATTTTGACACATACAACAACACAGAGTTACACATGGAATAAACAAACATACAATCAATAATACAGTAGAAAAATCTATATACAGTGTGTGCAAATGAGGTAGGATAAGGGAGGTAAGTCAATAAATAGGCCATGGTGGCGAAGTAATTACAATATAGCAATTAAACACTGGAATGGTAGATGTGCAGAAGATGAATGTGCAAGTAGAGATACTGGGGTGCAAAGGAGCAAGATAAATAAATAAATATAGTATGGGGAGGAGGTTTACTACACCACCCTACTCTCTCTGTTTAGCACATGGCCTCACATGTGATTCCTTAAAGAGATGGTTGGGGTCGGGGCTAAGGTTGAAGAGGGTGATGCTGAATGGGTGGAGACAAAGAAGAGCTCTCAAATACCAAAACATTCAAGAGCCATTTTCTCAAAAGTGGGGTTACAAGTTTATCAACTTTCAAAGGAGAATGACTTTCCCATTGTTCCTCAATTTAGTGTTTGAGAAAATGTGCATATTTTCTAAAGGTCTCCCATGATCAAACCATCTGCCCGCATCGCTGTGCACGTCTCACAGAGCTCTAGCTCCTGAACTCATTAGGAACTCTCTTTTCATCTCATATTAATATTGTCTGTCTATAATAAACACAAAGTGTTTTTTGTTTAAAATCTATGAATTATTTTAGATTACTGGCTATAAAATCAATCTCTGAATGAGATGAAACCACTCTGTCCTGCTGCGTTACGATGTAAGGATTCAAGGCATATTTAGGGGCTGTGACATAGGGTTCAGCCAGGAGTTGATGGACAGGGTGAAAGAAATGGTAGGAGGGACATCCCAGCTTCAAGTGGTGTCAGATTTCACATCCTGCTTCACACAGGCAGAATAGACAGACAGTGAGAGTCAGGGCTACCTCTCAATGCAAACCATTTCAATCTACGGTACAGATGTGGAATTGTGCCACGCGGTCGTAGGGCAACAGGGAGGAGAGGACGAGGCCCCTGAATGGCCCCGTGTTGAGGATCAGCGTGGCAGATATGTTGTTACCTACCCTTGCCACCTGGGGGCGGCCCCTCAGGAGGTCCAGGATCCAGTTGCAGAGGGAGGTGTTTTGTCCCAGGGTCCTTAGCTTAGTGATGAGATTGGAGGGAACGATGGTGTTGAACGCTGAGCTGTAGTCAATGAAAAGCATCTCACATACACTACTGTTCAAAAGTTTGGGGTCACTTAGCCTGTCTAGGATCAGCGTGCCGCTAGCGGCACACCCCCCCCCCCCCCCCCCCCCCACTGAAAAACCAGTGCCGCGAAATTAAAAAAAAATATTTTTTTAAAATATTTAACTTTCACACATTAAAGTCCAATACAGCTAATGAAAGACACAGATCTTGTGAATCCAGTCAACATGTCCGATTTTTAAAATGTTTTACAGGGAAGACACAATATGTAAAGATGTACATCTATTACCTAAAAACACATTAGCATAATCCACCATCTTTTATTTGTCCACCAACACCAGTAGCCATCACCAATTCGGCTAAACTAAGATATTTATAGCCCCTAACCAACAAAAAAACTCATCAGATGACAGTCTGATAACATATTTATGGTATGGGATAGGTTTTGTTAGAAAAAAGTGCATATTTCAGGTAGATGGCATAGGTTACAATTGCACCCACCGTCACAAATGGAATAGAAAAACTACTTAGAGCAACGTGTTTACCTACTTACTAATCATCAAACATTTCGTAAAAATACACAGCATACATGAATCGAAAGACACAGATCCTGTGAATACAGACAATATTTCAGATTTTCTAAGTGTCTTACAGCGAAAACACAATAAATCGTTATATTAGCATAGCACATAGCACATAGCAGCCCAGCATTGATTCTAGCCAAAGTGAGCGATAAAAGTCAACATCGCCAAAAGATATAAATTTTTTCACTAACCTTCTCAGAATTCTTCCGATGACACTCCTGTAACATCATATTACACAATCCATATAGAGTTTGATCGCAAATGTTTATATTTAGCCACCAAAATCATGGTTAGACAATGTGAAATGTAGACAAGCTGGTCAGAAAAATGTCCTTGCGCCACTTAGACAGTGATCTACTCTTATACATAAATACTCATAAACGTGACTAAAAAATATAGGGTGGACAGGGATTGATAGACAATTTAATTCTTAATACAATTGCGGAATTACATTTTTTAATTTATCCTTACTTTTCAATACAGTTTGCGCCAAGCGAAGCTACGTCAAAAAACATGGCGTCCTAAGCCACTAAAATGTTTCGACAGAAACACGATTTATCATAATAAAAATGTCCTACCTTGAGCTGTTCTTCCATCAGTATCTTGGGCAAAGGATCCTTTCTTGGGAGTAATCGTCTTTTGGTGGAAAGCTGTCCTCTTGCCATGTGGAAATGCCAACTGCGTTCGGGATGAACTGAAAAGCGTGCCCGGCTATTCACATCGTTTCAAAAATAAATGTCCCAAAATCGCACTAAACGGATATAAATTGCTATAAAACGCTTTAAATTAACTACCTTATGATGTTTTTAACTCCTATAACGAGTGAAAAGATGACCAGAGAAATATAACAGGCTAAACTAACGCTTGGAACAGGAGCGGGTCGGTGTCCAGCACGCGCGTTACGCACCAAGGAAAGACTTGCTAGCTACAGGGTTTTTTAATTTATAGGGCCTGTGAACGCGCAATCGACCCCATTGGAATCGTCATCACGTAAAGGCATCCAGGGGAAGACGTAAGAAGTGTCCGTATAGTCATAGCAATAACAGTGCCCTTTTAACTGACTTCAGAACAGTGGCCAACATTTCTCAAATCTGACTCCATGTCAGGGAAATTGCTGTAGAATGGGCTCTGTTCCACTTAGAGACAAAATTTCAACTCCTATAGAAACTATAGACTGTTTTCTATCCAATAATAATAATAATATGCATATTGTACGATCAAGGATTTTGTGGGAAGCCGTTTCAAAAATTACCCAATTAGCATAAATAGTCTAAACAGCGCCCCCATCCCCAACAGGTTTAAAAACATCCTTGTTTTTGAAAGGAAAGCAACATTTCTGTCCATTAAAATAACATCAAGTAAATCAGAAATACAGTGTAGACATTGTTAATGTTGTATATGACTATTGTAGCTGGAAACGGCTGATTTTTTTAATGGAATATCTACATAGGCGTATAGAGGCCCATTATCAGCAACCATCACTCCTGTGTTCCAATGGCACGTTGTGTTAGCTAATCCAAGTTTAGCACTTTAAAAGTCTAATAGATCATTAGAAAACACTTTTGCAATTATGTTAGCACAGCTGAAAACTGTTATTCTGATTCAAGAAGCAATAAAACTGTCCTTCTTTAGACTAGTTGAGTATCTGCAGCATCAGCATTTGTGGATTCGATAACAGGCTCAAAATGACCAGAAACCAGGGACTTTCTTCTGAAACTCATCAGTCTATTCTTGTTCTGAGAAATGAAGGCTATTTCATGCGAGAAATTGCCAAGAAACTGAATATCTCGTACAACGCTGTGTACTACTCCCTTCACAGAACAGTGCAAAATGGCTCTAACCAGAATAGAAAGAGGAGCGGGAGGCCCCGGTACACAACTGATCAAGATGTCCATTAGAGTGTCTAGTTTGAGAAACAGACGCCTCACAAGTCCTCAACTGGCAGCTTCATTAAATAGTAACCACAAACACCAGTCTCAACATCAACGTCAACAGTGAAGAGGCGACTACGGGATGTTGGCATTCTGACCTTCCAACAGGACAACGACCCTAAGCACACAGCCAAGACAACACAGGAGTGGCTTCGGGACAAGTCTCTGAATGCCTTTGATTGGTTCAGACAGATCTCTTAAAATAGCTGTGCAGCAACGGTCCCCATCCAATCCCTGTTTCATCTATTGCTTTTCACTGGACCCCATGATCACTTGGCTACATAGCTGATGCCTGCTGGACTGTTCTTTAATCACGGTCTTCCATTTTGTTTATTTTGCTCATCTGTCGGCCCCGGCCTCGAACTCAGGCCCTGTGTGTAGTTAACTGACCCTCTCTGCCCATTCATCGCCATTTTACCTGTTGTTATCTTAGCTGATTAGCTGTTGTTGTCTTACCCGTTGTTGTCTTAGCTAGCTCTCCCAATCAACACCTCTGTCGCTTTATGCCTCGCTTTATGTTACTCTCTAATGTCAGCAGGCCTTGTATACTGTTGTTTAGGTTATCATTGTTTTTATTTTACAGTGGAGCCCCTAGTCCCACTCAACATGCCTCAGATACCTCCTTTGTCCCACCTCCCAGACATGCAGTGACCTCACCCATTATAACCAGCATGTCCAGAGATACAACCTCTCTTATCATCACCCGGTGCCTAGGTTTACCTCCACTGTACCCGCACCCCACCATACCCCTGTCTGCACATTATGCCCTGAATCTATTCTACCACGCCCATAAATCTGCTCCTTTTATTCTCTGTCCCCAACGCACTAGACGACCAGTTTTGATAGCCTTTAGACGCACCGTCATCCTACTCCCCGTGTGTCTCCAGGCACTCTCATTTGTTGACTTCTGTAACTGTAAAAGCCTTGGTTTCATGCATGTTAACATCAGAAGTCTCCTCCTGTTTTACTCACTGCTTTAGCACACTCCGCACTCCACACACTTTAGCACACATCGTCCGAGATTCCTAAAGATTGGAAAGCTGCCGCGGTCATCCCCTTCTTCAAAGGGAGTGACACTCTAGACCCAAACTGTTACAGACCTATATTCATTCTGCCCTGCCTTTCTAAAGTCTTCAAAAGCCAAGTTAACAAACAGATCACTGACCATTTCGAATCCCACCATACCTTCTCCGCTGTGCAATCTGGTTTCAGAGCTGGTCATGGGGGAGGAAGCTTCTCCTTGTAACCAGTGCCTGTAATCTGGTTCAGGTTATTAATCAACCTACCAGGGTGTTTACAAACACTACAGGAACAGGATCATCCACATGTATCGATCACATCTTTACTAATACTGTAGAACATTGTTCTAAAGCTGTATCCGTACCCATTGGATGCAGTGATCACAATATAGTGGCTATATCCAGGAAAGCCTAAGTTTCAACAGCTGGAACGAAAATAGTGTATAAGAGATCATCCAAAATATTTTGCTGTGACTCTTATGTGGATGATGTTGGAAATATGTGTTGGTCTGATGTGATTAATGAGGAGCATCCAGACGCTGCACTTGATGAATTTATGAAATTGCTTCTTCCAATTATTATTAAACAATAAACTGACTGTTAGAAATGTTGAGGATCCATAGATTGATGAGAAATTGAAAAACTGTTGAAAGAGACAGGCAAAAGGAGTGACTAATAAGTCTGGCTGCACACCTGACTAGCTGTCACTGCAAATTGAGAAATGATGTGACTAAACTCAACAAAAAAGAAGAAGAAACTGTATTTTGAAGCCAAGATCAATGGTATAAAGAATGATGGGGGAAAAACGTAGGAGAACTTCTTATGGCTGCAATCCTGGTAACGGGATCGATATGACAACAGCCAGTGAAAGTGCAGGGCGCCAAATTCAAACAACAGAAATCTCATAATTAAAATTCCTCAAACATACATGTGTCTTATACCATTTTAAAGGTAATCTTGTTGTTAATCCCATCGAAGTGTCCGATTTCAAATAGGCTTTTCAGCGAAGGCACCACAAACAATTATGTTAGGTCACCACCAACTCAAAAAAAAAATACTGCCCCTGCAGCCATACGAAGTTAAATGAAATTATATGCAGAAAGATACATTCAACTCAATCTTTCATTGAATCAGATGGCTTATACATCAACAAAATGTATTTGATGTTGACAATTATTTTAATGATTACTTCACTGGCAAAGTGGGAAAACTTAGGCAGGAAATGTCAAAAAACTAACCGTGGGCCATTGTGCTCATGGCAAGTTTGAATTTTGTAAAGTTAGTGTGGGAGAGGTAGAAAAATGATTGTTGTCCATCAATAATGACAAACCTCCTGGCATTGACAACTTAGATGGAAAGCTACTGAGGATGGTAGCTGACTCTATAGCCACTCCTATCTGTCATATCTTTAATCTGAGACTAGAGGAAAGTCTTTGTCGTCAGGCCTGGAGGGAAGCCAAAGTCATTCCGCTTCCCAAGAGTGGTAAAGCGGCCTTTACTGGCTCTAAAAGCAGACCTATCAGCTTGCTGCCAGCTCTTCACAAACTGTTGGAAACATTGTATTTGACCAAATTAACAACAGACTTTCCAATAGAGAAGGCACTCTACATGTACTGCACTGACACAAATGAAGAATAAATTGTTAGTAAGAAGATTGTGGGAGCTGTACTGCTAGATTTCAGTGCAGCCTTTGATATTATTGACCATAACCTGTTGTTGAGAAAACGTATTTGTTATGGCTTTTCAACCCCTGCCATATTGTGGATTCAGAGCTATCTATCTAATCGAACTCAAAGGGATTTCATTAATGGAAGCTTCTCTAATGTCAAACATGTACAGTGTAGTGTACCGCAGGGCAGCTCTCTAGGCCCTCTACTCTTTTCTATTTTTATCAACGACCTGCCTTTGGCATTAAACAAAGCATGTGTGTCCATTTATGCTGATGATTCAACCATATGCGCATCAGCATCCACAGCTAAAGAAGTCACCAAGGGTAGTTTCACAGTCCCCAAATCCAGAACAAATTCAAGAAAGAGTTCAGTATTACGTAGAGCCATTTTTGCACGGAACTTCGTTCCATCTCATATTGCTCAAATGAACAGCAAACCTGGTTTATAAAAACAGATAAAGCAACACCTCACGACACTGCGCCGCTCCCGTATTTGGCTTAGATAGTTTGTGTGTATGTGTTGATATGTGGGCTACGTATAATTTCAAAAAAATGTATTTAGTTCTGTCATTGAGCTGTTCTTGTCTATACATTTTTTATATTATGTCATTTTTCATGTTTTGTATGGACCCTAGGAAGAGTAGCTGCTGCTTTCACAACATCTAACGGGGATCCTAAAAAATACTAAATACTAAATACCATCAAAGTGTTTCTGTTCTGTTCTGTCGTGATCTGATCTGTTGTGATCTGTTCCGTTCTGATCTCCTTTCCCGTCAAAGTGTTTCCACTGAGCAGGATTATATTTTAGACCTTTCTGATAAATGAGGGATTTCATATAGCTGGATGTGGTTTCTGAAAAGAGAGAGAGAAATGGGGAAAAGAGAGAAGGAGTTGAAGGGAGAAAATAAAATATACATTTGGCACGGCAGCAAAAGCTTTTGAAAACCCATGAAAAATCAGCAGTTCTTTAACAGTTAGATTGTCATCTTTATGAGTGTCTTCTGGGGGTGGCAGCAGGGAGGAGAGGGGAGAAATGGGGAAGAGAAGCAGGGAGGAGAAGGAGGAATGGAGAGGGGGCATGGAGAGGGGGCTTACAGGCTGAGCCCGCTGGGTCTGGGCCTGGTTAGAACCCCTATTATCATCACCACACTAGCTAATTCACATGTCAATCACTGTGTGTGTGTGTGTGTGTGTGTGTGTGTGTGTGTGTGTGTGTGTGTGTGTGTGTGTGTGTGTGTGTGTGTGTGTGTGTGTGTGTGTGTGTGTGGGGGGGGGGGGGGGGGGGGGGGATAGGGGCCCCTGGTAGGGCAGCTCCACTGAATACTTCCAGGCGACTAATCGACTCGCACATCTTATTCTATATAATATTTTATTATATATATATTATAACCTCAACAAGCTAACCTTTGTGAGACCTGAAAATCATCAGTTTTTTGGACATCGTTCCCCCTCTAATCAGGAACTGATTCCGAACCTGGTTACCGTAAACACTCTAGCCAATCAGTTAAAACCAGCAGTAGTTCTGGATAGGGCACATATCAGATGAAGTCACACAGTCTGTCTCTGTTAAAGTGTTAATGGTTTTGATTTCGAAATCGTTTTACATTTTTGAGTAAAACAACTTGAATAAGTTGTCTGAATTTAAACAAAGTAAATCCAGGGAATTAATAATAGCCCTAAAAATGTGTTGGATTTACTGATAATAGGATTAAACATCAGTTGATGTAATTTACATATTTAGAAAACCCAACATTGTAGTGTTTCACAAACAATTCATGTTTAAACATAGTTAAATTAATTCGATCATTTGTCATGTTAACTGACTTTTGGCAAGCATTGTTGAGAGTGATGTGCAGTTTGCAAACAATTTGTTATTTTTGAACCACTCGTGATTTGCTTTTCTGAGGGACGTGTTTGTTTTAGTAATTAGTTTGACCTGCTGTCGTCAAGCAGGATTAAGGCGGCTCAGCATAGAGAAGAAAAATACATGTTTTACTGATAATTGATCGCAAGAATGATGCAAGAATATATGCAATTCATTGATTATTGAATGTTATGATGGACAAAGCTTTGAGGAACCAAGACATACACAGCCGCTGCTCATCAAACTGGAGAACAAATCATTTGGGGGATGCAGTTGATGAATGATATTGTGCTTGTCACCCTCACGGCGGTCAAGATTTGTTCAACAAGACCTTGTTTCAAATGTATCAAGAAATAATCATATTTTTATGCCTAGCAATCAACACATGTATACTGTTTAAACCACACGTTTACAAGTCTGAGTAACAAATGACAGCTCCAATAAACCCCCCTATGGTGAACAACAAGAGAAGGAGAAGCTTGTAAATCATGACTCTTTAGAGGGTTCAGTTCACTTGCAGGGGGTTCTGTGTGCTACTAACTCAAATGAACAAATTGAGTTGAAAGATTCTTTCTTTTGACAGAACAAGTCAAAAAAAGAAAAATCTGTAAAAAGAGCCAAACTTCCCATCACTATTGTTGAGCTCAATCCACATGCAGTAAATGGAGGTAGAACCAAACTTCCCGTCACTATTGTTGAGCTCAATCCACATGCAGTAAATGGAGGTAGAACCAAACTTCCCATCACTATTGTTGAGCTCAATCCACATGCAGTAAATGGAGGTAGAACCAAACTTCCCGTCACTATTGTTGAGCTCAATCCACATGCAGTAAATGGAGGTAGAACCAAACTTCCCATCACTATTGTTGAGCTCAATCCACATGCAGTAAATGGAGGTAGAACCAAACTTCCCGTCACTATTGTTGAGCTCAATCCACATGCAGTAAATGGAGGTAGAACCAAACTTCCCGTCGCTATTGTTGAGCTCAATCCACATGCAGTAAATGGAGGTAGAACCAAACTTCCCGTCACTATTGTTGAGCTCAATCCACATGCAGTAAATGGAGGTAGAACCAAACTTCCCATCGCTATTGTTGAGCTCAATCCACATGCAGTAAATGGAGGTAGAACCAAACTTCCCATCACTATTGTTGAGCTCAATCCACATGCAGTAAATGGAGGTAGAACCAAACTTCCCGTCACTATTGTTGAGCTCAATCCACATGCAGTAAATGGAGGTAGAACCAAACTTCCCGTCGCTATTGTTGAGCTCAATCCACATGCAGTAAATGGAGGTAGAACCAAACTTCCCATCACTATTGTTGAGCTCAATCCACATGCAGTAAATGGAGGTAGAACCAAACTTCCCGTCACTATTGTTGAGCTCAATCCACATGCAGTAAATGGAGGTAGAACCAAACTTCCCGTCGCTATTGTTGAGCTCAATCCACATGCAGTAAATGGAGGTAGAACCAAACTTCCCGTCACTATTGTTGAGCTCAATCCACATGCAGTAAATGGAGGTAGAACCAAACTTCCCGTCGCTATTGTTGAGCTCAATCCACATGCAGTAAATGGAGGTAGAACCAAACTTCCCGTCGCTATTGTTGAGCTCAATCCACATGCAGTAAATGGAGTTTAATGAACTAACAGCTTTTCAGGACGCTGCATTTTTCTGTCATTGACTGTTGTGATGGTGGGAATCAGTGGTATCATTTTTCTGTCATTGACTGTTGTGATGGTGGGAATCAGTGGTATCATTTTTCTGTCATTGACTGTTGTGATGGTGGGAATCAGTGGTATCATTTTTCTGTCATTGACTGTTGTGATGGTGGGAATCAGTGGTATCATTTTTCTGTCATTGACTGTTGTGATGGTGGGAATCAGTGGTATCATTTTTCTGTCATTGACTGTTGTGATGGTGGGAATCAGTGGTATCATTTTTCTGTCATTGACTGTTGTGATGGTGGGAATCAGTGGTATCATTTTTCTGTCATTGACTGTTGTGATGGTGGGAATCAGTGGTATCATTTACCTCTGTCATTGACTGTTGTGATGGTGGGAATCAGTCGTATCATTTTTCAAGCTACATTTTTCTAACGGTTTGAACATCCATTCATCATGAACCATTACACCTCAACAAGTTGCTTAAAATGTATATAGATAGTATATATACTTATCATTCTTCAAACATTCATACAACATTGTGTACAATTATCATAAACTCAAAACATTTTGAATTACCCACAATCCTCAAAAAAATTGAGCCATGTGGCAACTTGTTCAATAATATTATCAAAATTGAGTAAATGAAATGACTAAATGTTCTCTCTCTCTTTGGTTTGTTTCTTTGGTTTTCCTCATAAAGATACTTACATTTTGAGCAACATATTAAGTAGATTGTTTCTTACATTTTTAGGAGGAAATGAAATTAACAAATCATTGAAATGACTTGCATGTTAGTGTATTTATTTTATATTTGTATTTATTATGGATCCCCATTAGTTCCTGCCAAAGCAGCAGCTACTCTTCCTGGGGTTTATTATGGATCCCCATTAGTTCCTGTCAAGGAAGCAGCTACTCTTCCTGGGGTTTATTATGGATCCCCATTAGTTCCTGTCAAAGCAGCAACTACTCTTCCTGGGGTTTATTATGGATCCCCATTAGTTTCTGCCAAGGCAGCAGCTACTCTTCCTGGGGTTTATTATGGATCCCCATTAGTTCCTGCCAAGGCAGCAGCTACTCTTCCTGGGGTTTATTATGGATCACCATTAGTTCCTGCCAAGGCAGCAGCTACTCTTCCTGGGGTTTATTATGGATCCCCATTAGTTCCTGCCAAGGCAGCAGCTACTCTTCCTGGGGTTTATTATGGATCACCATTAGTTCCTGCCAAGGCAGCAGCTACTCTTCCTGGGGTTTATTATGGATCCCCATTAGTTCCTGCCAAGGCAGCAGCTATTCTTCCTGGGGTTTATTATGGATCCCCATTAGGTTCTGCCAAAGCAGCAGCTACTCTTCCTGGGGTTTATTATGGATCCCCATTAGTTCCTACCAAGGCAGCAGCTACTCTTCCTGGGGTTTATTACAGATCCCCATTAGTTCCTGCCAAGGCAGCAGCTACTCTTCCTGGGGTTTATTATGGATCCCCATTGGTTCCTGCCAAGGCAGCAGCTACTCTTCCTGGAGTTTATTATGGATCCCCATTAGTTCCTGTCAAGGCAGCAGCTACTCTTTCTGGGGTTTATTATTGATCCCCATTAGTTCCTACCAAGGCAGCAGCTACTCTTCCTGGGGTTTATTACAGATCCCCATTAGTTCCTGCCAAGGCAGCAGCTACTCTTCCTGGAGTTTATTATGGATCCCCATTGGTTCCTGCCAAGGCAGCAGCTACTCTTCCTGGAGTTTATTATGGATCCCCATTAGTTCCTGTCAAGGCAGCAGCTACTCTTTCTGGGGTTTATTATTGATCCCCATTAGTTCCTGCCAAGTCAGCAGCTACTCTTCCTGGGGTTTATTATGGATCCCCATTAGTTCCTGCCAAGGCTGCAGCTACTCTTCCTGGAGTTTATTATGGATCCCCATTAGTTCCTGTGAAGGCTGCAGCTACTCTTCCTGGGGTTTATTATAGATCCCCATTAGTTCCTGCCAAGGCAACAGCTACTCTTCCTGGGGTTTATTATGGATCCCCATTAGTTCCTGCCAAGGCAACAGCTACTCTTCCTGAGGTTTATTATGGATCCCCATTAGTTCCTGCAAAGGCAACAGCTACTCTTCCTGGGGTTTATTATGGATCCCCATTAGTTCCTGCCAAGGCAACAGCTACTCTTCCTGGGGTTTATTATGGATCCCCATTAGTTCCTGCCAAGGCAACAGCTACTCTTCCTGGGGTTTATTATGGATCCCCATTAGTTCCTGCCAAGGCAACAGCTACTCTTCCTGGGGTTTATTATGGATCCCCATTAGTTCCTGCCAAGGCAGCAGCTACTCTTCCTGGGGTTTATTATGGATCCTCATTAGTTCCTGCCTAGTCAGCAGCTACTCTTCCTGGGGTTTATTATGGATCCCCATTAGTTCCTGCCAAAGCAGCAGCTACTCTTCCTGGGATTTATTATGGATCCCCATTAGTTCCTGCCAAGGCAGCAGCTACTCTTCCTGGGGTTTATTATGGATCCCCATTAGTTCCTGCCAAGGCAGCAGCTTCTCTTCCTGGGGTTTATTATGGATCCCCATTAGTTCCTGCCAAGGCAGCAGCTACTCTTCCTGGGGTTTATTATGGATCCCCATTAGTTCCTGCCAAGGCAGCGGCTACTCTTCCTGGGGTTTATTATGGATCCCCATTAGTTCCTGCCAAGGCAGCGGCTACTCTTCCTGGGGTTTATTATGGATCCCCATTAGTTCCTGCCAAGGCAACGGCTACTCTTCCTGGGGTTTATTATGGATCCCCATTAGTTCCTGCCAAGGCAGCGGCTACTCTTCCTGGGGTTTATTATGGATCCCCATTAGTTCCTGCCAAGGCAGCGGCTACTCTTCCTGGGGTTTATTATGGATCCCCATTAGTTCCTGCCTAGGCAGCGGCTACTCTTCCTGGGGTTTATTATGGATCCCCATTAGTTCCTGCCAAGGCAGCGGCTACTCTTCCTGGAGTTTATTATGGATCCCCATTAGTTCCTGTCAAGGCAGCAGCTACTCTTTCTGGGGTTTATTATTGATCCCCATTAGTTCCTACCAAGGCAGCAGCTACTCTTCCTGGGGTTTATTACAGATCCCCATTAGTTCCTGCCAAGGCAGCAGCTACTCTTCCTGGAGTTTATTATGGATCCCCATTGGTTCCTGCCAAGGCAGCAGCTACTCTTCCTGGAGTTTATTATGGATCCCCATTAGTTCCTGTCAAGGCAGCAGCTACTCTTTCTGGGGTTTATTATTGATCCCCATTAGTTCCTGCCAAGTCAGCAGCTACTCTTCCTGGGGTTTATTATGGATCCCCATTAGTTCCTGCCAAGGCTGCAGCTACTCTTCCTGGAGTTTATTATGGATCCCCATTAGTTCCTGTGAAGGCTGCAGCTACTCTTCCTGGGGTTTATTATAGATCCCCATTAGTTCCTGCCAAGGCAACAGCTACTCTTCCTGGGGTTTATTATGGATCCCCATTAGTTCCTGCCAAGGCAACAGCTACTCTTCCTGAGGTTTATTATGGATCCCCATTAGTTCCTGCAAAGGCAACAGCTACTCTTCCTGGGGTTTATTATGGATCCCCATTAGTTCCTGCCAAGGCAACAGCTACTCTTCCTGGGGTTTATTATGGATCCCCATTAGTTCCTGCCAAGGCAACAGCTACTCTTCCTGGGGTTTATTATGGATCCCCATTAGTTCCTGCCAAGGCAACAGCTACTCTTCCTGGGGTTTATTATGGATCCCCATTAGTTCCTGCCAAGGCAGCAGCTACTCTTCCTGGGGTTTATTATGGATCCTCATTAGTTCCTGCCTAGTCAGCAGCTACTCTTCCTGGGGTTTATTATGGATCCCCATTAGTTCCTGCCAAAGCAGCAGCTACTCTTCCTGGGATTTATTATGGATCCCCATTAGTTCCTGCCAAGGCAGCAGCTACTCTTCCTGGGGTTTATTATGGATCCCCATTAGTTCCTGCCAAGGCAGCAGCTTCTCTTCCTGGGGTTTATTATGGATCCCCATTAGTTCCTGCCAAGGCAGCAGCTACTCTTCCTGGGGTTTATTATTAATCCCCATTAGTTCCTGCCAAGGCAGCGGCTACTCTTCCTGGGGTTTATTATGGATCCCCATTAGTTCCTGCCAAGGCAGCGGCTACTCTTCCTGGGGTTTATTATGGATCCCCATTAGTTCCTGCCAAGGCAGCAGCTACCCTTCCTGGGGTTGATTATGGATCCCCATTAGTTCCTGCCAAGGCAACAGCTACTCTTCCTGGGGTTTATTATGGATCCCCATTAGTTCCTGCCAAGGCAGCAGCTACTCTTCCTGGGGTTAATTATGGATCCGCATTAGTTCCTGCCAAGGCAGCAGCTACTCTTCCTGGGGTTTATTATGGATCCCCATTAGTTCCTGCCAAGGCAGCGGCTACTCTTCCTGGGGTTTATTATGGATCCCCATTAGTTCCTGCCAAGGCAGCGGCTACTCTTCCTGGGGTTTATTATGGATCCCCATTAGTTCCTGCCAAGGCAGCGGCTACTCTTCCTGGGGTTTATTATGGATCCCCATTAGTTCCTGCCAAGGCAGCGGCTACTCTTCCTGGGGTTTATTATGGATCCCCATTAGTTCCTGTCAAGGCAGCGGCTACTCTTCCTGGGGTTTATTATGGATCCCCATTAGTTCCTGCCAAGGCAGCAGCTACTCTTCCTGGGGTTTATTATGGATCCCCATTAGTTCCTGCCAAGGCAGCAGCTACTCTTCCTGGGGTTTATTATGGATCCCCATTAGTTCCTGCCAAGGCAGCAGCTACTCTTCCTGGGGTTTATTATGGATCCCCATTAGTTCCTGCCAAGGCAGCGGCTACTCTTCCTGGGGTTTATTATGGATCCCCATTAGTTCCTGCCAAGGCAGCGGCTACTCTTCCTGGGGTTTATTATGGATCCCCATTAGTTCCTGCCAAGGCAGCGGCTACTCTTCCTGGGGTTTATTATGGATCCCCATTAGTTCCTGCCAAGGCAGCAGCTACTCTTCCTGGGGTTTATTATGGATCCCCATTAGTTCCTGCCAAGGCACCAGCTACTCTTCCTGGTGTTTATTATGGATCCCCATTAGTTCCTGCCAAGGCAGCAGCTACTCTTCCTGGGGTTTATTATGGATCCCCATTAGTTCCTGCCAAGGCAGCAGCTACTCTTCCTGGGGTTTATTATGGATCCCCATTAGTTCCTGCCAAGGCAGCAGCTACTCTTCCTGGGGTTTATTATGGATCTCCATTAGTTCCTGCCAAGGCAGCAGCTACTCTTCCTGGGGTTTATTATGGATCCCCATTAGTTCCTGCCAAGGCAGCGGCTACTCTTCCTGGGGTTTATTATGGATCCCCATTAGTTCCTGCCAAGGCAGCGGCTACTCTTCCTGGGGTTTATTATGGATCCCCATTAGTTCCTGCCAAGGCAGCGGCTACTCTTCCTGGGGTTTATTTTGGATCCCCATTAGTTCCTGCCAAGGCAGAGGCTACTCTTCCTGGGGTTTATTATGGATCCCCATTAGTTCCTGCCAAGGCAGCGGCTACTCTTCCTGGGGTTTATTATGGATCCCCATTAGTTCCTGCCAAGGCAGCGGCTACTCTTCCTGGGGTTTATTATGGATCCCCATTAGTTCCTGCCAAGGCAGCGGCTACTCTTCCTGGGGTTTATTATGGATCCCCATTAGTTCCTGCCAAGGCAGCGGCTACTCTTCCTGGGGTTTATTATGGATCCCCATTAGTTCCTGCCAAGGCAGCGGCTACTCTTCCTGGGGTTTATTATGGATCCCCATTAGTTCCTGCCAAGGCAGCGGCTACTCTTCCTGGGGTTTATTATGGATCCCCATTAGTTCCTGCTAAGGCAGCGGCTACTCTTCCTGGGTTTATTATGGATCCCCATTAGTTCCTGCCAAGGCAGCGGCTACTCTTCCTGGGGTTTATTATGGATCCCCATTAGTTCCTGCCAAGGCAGCAGCTACTCTTCCTGGGGTTTATTATGGATCCCCATTAGTTCCTGCCAAGGCAGCAGCTACTCTTCCTGGGGTTTATTATGGATCCCCATTAGTTCCTGCCAAGGCAGCAATACTCTTCCTGGGGTTTATTATGGATCTCCATTAGTTCCTGCCAAGGCAGCAGCTACTCTTCCTGGGGTTTATTATGGATCCCCATTAGTTCCTGCCAAGGCAGCAGCTACTCTTCCTGGGGTTTATTATGGATCCCAATTAGTTCCTGCCAAGGCAGCAGCTACTCTTCCTGGGGTTTATTATGGATCCCCATTAGTTCCTGTCAAGGCAGCAGCTACTCTTCCTGGGGTTTATTATGGATCCCCATTAGTTCCTGCCAAGGCAGCAGCTACTCTTCCTGGGGTTTATTATGGATCCCCATTAGTTCCTGCCAATGCAGCAGCTACTCTTCCTGGGGTTTATTATGGATCCCCATTAGTTCCTGCCAAGGCAACAGCTACTCTTCCTGGGGTTTATTATGGATCCCCATTAGTTCCTGCCAAGGCAGCAGCTACTCTTCCTGGGGTTTATTATGGATCCCCATTAGTTCCTGCCAAGGCAGCAGCTACTCTTCCTGGGGTTTATTATGGATCCCCATTAGTTCCTGCCAAGGCAGCAGCTACTCTTCCTGGGGTCCAAACACATTAAGGCCGTTACATTACATCTAAAACAACAGATAAAACAGTACATCATATAACATTATAACACCACTACATATCTACACTACAACATGTATAATACCACCATACCACAATATCACAATGAACGTGTGTGTAGAGTGCGTGTGCTAGCGCCCGTATGTGTGTCTATACCTTTGTGTTGCTTCACAGTTCCCGCTGTTTTATAAGGTGTATTTTTACCTTTACCTTGAATTTTTACCATTCTACTGACTATGAAGAACACCAAAAGGAAGATGCCCAGGGTCCCTGCTCATCTGCGTGAACGTGCCTTAGGCATGCTGCAAGGAGGCATGAGGACTGCAGATGTGGCCAGGGCAATAAATTGCAATATCCGTACTGTGAGACGCCTAAGACAGCGCTACAGGGAGACAGGACGGACAGCTGATCGGCCTCACAGTGGCAGACCACGTTTAACAATACCTGCACAGGATCGGTACATCCGAACATCACACCTGTGGGACAGGTACAGGATGGCAACAACAACTGCCCGAGTTACACCAGGAACGCACAATCCCTCCATCAGTGCTCAGACTGTCCGCAATAGGCTGGACTGAGGGCTTGTAGGCCTGTTGTAAGGCAGGTCCTCACCAGAGGCTGAGAGAGGCCGGATATGATGAACATATCAAGACTGTTTCAAGGACAGCATTTTTCCATTTACTTATTGCAACAATCAGAAATGCTCTGTCCAAAAATGATGCATAAAAATGTATCCATGCTTTTGTAGGTTAGACTACTGCAATGCTCTACTTTCCGGCTACCCGGATAAAGCACTAAATAAACTTCAGTTAGTGCTAAATACGGCTGCTAGAATCCTGACAAGAACCCCAAAATGTGATCATATTACTCCAGTGCTAGCCTCTCTACACTGGCTTCCTGTTAAGGCAAGGGCTGATTTCAAGGTGTTACTGCTAACCTACAAAGCATTACATGGGCTTGCTCCTACCTATCTTTCCGACTTGGTCCTGCCATACATATCTACACATACGCTACGGTCAGAAGACGCAGACCTCCTTATTGACCCTAGAATTTCTAAGCAAACAGCTGGAGGCAGGGCTTTCTCCTATAGATCTCCATTTTATGGAATGGTCTGCCTACCCATGTGAGAGACGCAGACTCGGTCTCAACCTTTAAGTCTTTACTGAAGAATCATCTCCTCAGTAGGTCCTATGATTGAGTGTAGTCTGGCCCAGGAGTGTGAAGGTGAACAGAAAGGCACTGGAGCAACAAACCGCCCTTGATGTCTCTGCCTGGCCAGTTCACCCTCTCTCCACTGGGATTCTCTGCCTCTAACCCTATTACAGGGGCTGAGTCACTGGTTTACTGGTGCTCTTCCATCCCGTCCCTAGGAGGGGTGCGTCACTTGAGTGGGTTGAGTCACTGACATGGTTTTCCTGTCTGGGTTGGCGCCTCCCCTTGGGTTGTGCCGTGGCGGAGATCTTTGTGGGCTTTACTCGGCATTGTCTCAGGATGGTAAGTTGGTGGTTGAAGATATCCCTCTAGTGGTGTGGGGGCTGTGCTTTGGCAAAGTGGGTGGGGTTATATCCTGCCTGTTTGGCCCTGTCCGGGGGTATCATCGGATGGGGCCACAGTGTCTCCTGACCCCTCCTGTCTCAGCCTCCAGTATTTATGCTGCAGTAGTTTATGTGTCGGGGGGCTAGGGTCAGTCTGTTATATCTGGAGTATTTCCCCTGTCTTATCTGGTGTCCTGTGTGAATTTAAGTATGCTCTCTCTAATTCTCTCTTTCTTTTTTTCTCTCTCTCGGAGGAGAACCATGCCTCTGTCTCTTCCTCTGTCTCTTTCTCTTCTCTCAGAGGACCTGAGCACTAGAACCATGCCTCAGGACTACCTGGCATGATAACTCCTTGTTTTCCCCAGTCCACCTGGCCGTGCTGCTGCTTCAGTTTCAACTGTTCTGCCTGCGGCTATGGAGCCCTGACCTGTTCACTGTGATTATTATTATTTGACCATGCTGGTCATTTATGAACATTTGAACATCTTGGCCATGTTCTGTTATAATCTCCACCCGGCACAGACAGAAAAGAACTGGCCACCCCTCATAGCCTGGTTCCTCTCTAGGTTTCTTCCTAGGTTTTGGCCTTTCTAGGGAGTTTTTCCTAGCCACCGTGCTTCTACACCTGCATTGCTTGCTGTTTGGGGTTTTAGGCTGGGTTTCTGTACAGCACTTTGAGATATCAGCTGATGTAAGAAGGGGTATATAAATACATTTGATTTGATTTGATTTTGGACTGAGGGCTTGTTGGCCTGTTGTAAGGCAGGTCCTCACCAGACATCATCAACAACGTTGCCTATGGGCACAAACCCACCGTCGCTGGACCAGACAGGACTGGCAAAAAGTACTCTTCACTGACAAGACGCGGTTTTGTCTCACCAGGAGTGATGGTTGGATTCGTGTTTATCGTCGAAGGAATGAGCGTTACACCAAGGCCTGTACTCTGGAGCGGGATTGATTTGTAGGTGGAGGGTCATTCATGGTCTGGGGCGGTGTGTCACAGCATCATCGGACTGAGCTTGTTGTCATTGCAGGCAATCTCAACGCTGTGCGTTACAGGGAAGACATCTTTCTCCCTCATGTGGTACCCTTCCTGCAGGCTCATCCTGACATGACCCTTCAGCATGACAATGCCACCAGCCATACTACTCGTTCTGTGCGTGATTTCCTGCAAGACAGGAATGTCAGTGTTTTGCCATGGCCAGCGAAGAGTCCTGATCTCAATCCTATTGAGCACATCTGGGACCTGTTGGATCGGAGGGTGAGGGCTAAGGCCATTCCCCCCAGAAATGTCCAGGAACTTGCAGGTGCCTTGGTGGAAGAGTGGGGTAACATCTCACAGCAAGAATTGACAAATCTGGTGCAGCCCACGAGGAGGAGATGCACTGCTGTACTTAATGCAGCTGGTGGCCACACCAGATACTGACTGTTACTTTTGATTTTGACCCCCCCCCCCTTTGTTCAAGGACACATTATCCCATTTATGCTCGTCACATGTCTGTGGAACTTGTTCAGTTTATGTCTCACTTGTTGAATCTTGTTATGTTCATACAAATATTTACACATGTTAAAATAAATGCAGTTGACAGTGAGGGGACGTTTCTTTTTTTCTTTTGAGTTTATTTCAAAAAAGATTTTGTGCATTTTGCTATTTGTCTCATGACTTCCACATGCTTTGTTGACTACAAACCTTCTTTACCCAACTGTGGGACAGACTATGTTTGTTCCAACACTCGGGACTCTGACTCTCTATTGGTTAAACTGAATTTTGGCCTCCCATCCTATTCTAACCACCTCTCGCTGGCTTTGTATTTATGTTACCTGATGAAATTGCTGTACAATATGATCTTGTTGCCATCTGATGCACATTCAGATGTCATAAATCAGCACTGAAATCAAATCAAATGTAATTGTTAACATACTCATGGTTAGCAGATGTTAATGCGAGTCTAGGGAAATGCTTGTGTTTCTAGTTCCGACAGTGCAGTAATATCTAACAATTAATCTAACAATTTCACGTCAACTACCTTATACACACAAGTGTAAAGGCATGAATAATAATATGTACATATAAATATATGGATAAGCGATGGCCTTGCGGCAAGATGCAGTAGAATGTAAGGAGTACAGTATATACTGCACAAATGATATGAGTAATGTAAGGTATGTAAACATTATATAAAGTGGCATTGTTTAACTTCTTTGGGACAGGGGGGCAGTATTAAGTAGCTTGGATAAAAAGGTGCCCAGAGTAAACTGCCTGCTACTCTGTCCTAAAAGCTAGAATATGCATATAATTAGTAGATTTGTATAGAAAACACACTGAAGTTTCTAAAACTGTTTGAAAGATGTCTGTGAGTATAACAAACTCATATGGCAGGCAAAAAACTGAGGAGAAATCGAACCAGGAAGTGGGAAATCTGAGGTTTGTAGTTTTTCAACTCATTGCCTATCCAAGACATGTGGTCATATTGCACTTCCTAAGGCTTCCATGACAACAGTCTTTAGAACCTTCTTTGATGCTTCTACTGTGCAGGAGGGGGGAATGAGAGCTCTTTGAGCCAGTTGTGTGGCATGAGCTGATCACGCGCGCTCCCGTGAGAGCAACCTGCATTCCATCGCATTTCTGAAGACAAAGGAATTCTCCGGTTGAATGGAGGTATTTGGACAAAAATTATGGACTTTATCGAACAAATCAAACATTTATTGTGGAACTGGGATTCCTGGGAGCGCATTCTGGTGAAGATCATCAAAGGTAAGTGAATATTTATAATACTATTTCTGACTTCTGTTGACTCCACAACATGGCGGATATGTGTATGGCTTGTTTTGTTGTCTGAGCGCAGTACTCAGATTATTGCATGGTGTGCTTTTTCCGTATTTTTTTTTTAAATCTGACACAGCGGTTGCATTAAGGAGAAGTGGATCTAATTCCATGCATAACACTTGTATCTTTTAGCAATGTTTATTATGAGTATTTCTGTAAATTGATGTGGCTCTCTGCAAAATCACCGGATGTTTTGGAACTACTGAACATAACGCACCAATGTAAACTAAACTGTCGTCTCAGATTTTGAAATTATGCTTTCCAGCGAAAGCAATACTTGCATTTGTGTAAATGTATCGATCGCTCGACAAAACAATAAGAACAACTAGCGCCAGGTAACTCGGTAACAAAAACCAGCAAAGCAATCAAATTAATCGTTTACCTTTGTTGATCTTTGGTTGGTTTCACTCACGAGACTCCCAGTTAGACAGCAAATGTTCCTTTTGTTCCATAAAGATATGTTTTATATCCAAATACCTCCGTTTGTTTGATGCGTCATCACAAGTAATCCACCGGAAAAAGCGTTCGCGACAACGGCGGAAAAAATTTAAAATTATATCCATAATGTCCACATAAACATGTCAAACGTTGTTTTTGATCAGGGTGTTTTTCACATATCTATTCGATAATAAATCAATCAATCAGTTGGCTTTTCACTAGGAGCGAGAGAGACAATGGCTACCTTTCAGATTTGCGCAAAAAAATCACCCCGAGAGCCCCCACCTGTCCACTTACCCAATGTGCTCTTGTAGGCTCATCCTTCAAAATAAAGGCCTGAAACTACATCTAAAGGCTGTTGACACCTTAGGGAAGACATAGAAAAAGAGGTCTTATTGATGAGACTTCACATATGCGATAGGAAGGCATTGGAACACAGAGCTCTCAAAATGAGTGCCACTTCCTGCTTGAAATTTTATAATATCAGTATCAGTTCTGTTTAACTCACAGACAGAATTCTTACAGTTTTGGAAACTTCAGAGTGTTTTCTATCCTAACCTGACTATTATATGCATATTCTAGTTTCGGGGCCTGAGAAATAGGCAGCTTAAAATGGGTACGCATATTTTGCCAAATGTTAAAATTGCGCCCCCTAGTTAGAAGAAGCTCTCCAAACTGTCCTGTCAATGTGGATAGGGGGGTGCTCCCTCTGCTGTTTCCTGAAGTCCACGGTCATCTCCTTTGTTTTGTTGACGTTGAGTGTGAGGTTATTTTTCTGACACCACACTCTGAGGGCCCTCACCTCCTCCCTGTAGGCCGTCTCGTCGTTGTTGGTAATCAAGCCTACCACTGTAGTGTCGTCTGCAAACTTGATGATTGAATTGGAGGCGTGCATGGCCACGCAGTCATGGGTGAACAGGGAGTAAAGGAGAGGGCTGAGAACGCACCATTGTGGGGCCCCAGTGTTGAGGATCAGTGGGGTGGAGATGGTGTTTCCAACCCTCACCACCTGGGGGCGTCCCGTCAGAAAGTCCTGGACCCAGTTGCACAGGGCGGGGTCGAGACCCAGGGTTTGAGCTTAATGATGAGTTTGGAGGGTTGACTAGTATATCTGTATCTGAGGATTCATGCCAAATCTTTTCAGTCTCCTGAAGGGGAATAGGTTTTGTCGTGCCCTCTTTGTGAAAGTCTTGGTGTGCTTGGACCATTTTATCTTGTTGGTGATGTTGACTCCAAGGAACTTGAAGCTATCAACCTGCTCCACTGCAGCCCCATCGATGAGAATGGGGGCGTACTCGGTCCTCTTTTTCCTGTAGTCCACAATCATCTCCTTTGTCTTGATCAGGCTGAGGAAGAGGTTGTTGGGGCGGTATGCAAATTGCAGTGGGTCTAGGGTTTCTGGGATAATGGTGATGTGAGCCATGACCAGTCTTTCAAAGCACTTCATGGCTACAGACGTGAGTGCTACGGGTCGGTAGTCATTTAGGGAGGTTACCTTTGTGTTCTTGGGCACAGGGACTATGGTGGTCTGCTTGAAACATGTTGGTATTACAGACTCAGAGAGGGAAAGGTTGAAAATGTCAGTGAAGACACTTGCCAGTTGGTCAGCGCATGCTTGGAGTACACGTCCTGGTAATCTGTTTGGCCCTGCGGCCTTGTGAATGTTGACCTGTTTAAAGGTCTTACTCACATCGGCTGCGAAGCGCGTGATCACACAGTCTTTCGGAAAAGCTGGTGTTCTCATGCATGTTTCAGTGTTATTTGCCTCGAAGCGAGCACAGAACGAGTGAGCTCGTCTGGTAGGCTCGTGTCACTGGGCCGCTCTCTGCTGTGCTTCCCTTTTAAGTCTGTAATGATTTGCAAACCCTGCCACATCTGACGAGCGTCAAAGCTAGTGTAGTAAGATTCGATCTTATTCCTGTATTGAAGCTTTGCCTGTTTGATGTTTCATTGGAGGGCATAGCAGGATTTCTTATAAACTTCCGGGTTAGAGTACCGCTCCTTGAAAGCAGAAACTATGCTCTTCAGTTCAGTGCGGATGTTGCCTGTAATCCATGGCTTCTGGTTGGGGTATGTAACACAGTGTGCCATCACAGCAGCAAGATGTGTGACCTGTCGCCACAAGAAAAGGGAATCCAGTGAAGAACAAACACCACTGTAAATACAACCTAAATGTTGATTTATTTTCCCTTTTTGTAACTATTTGAACATCATTACAACACTGTTACAACACATCTGGGACCTGTTGGATCAGAGGGGGAGGGCTAGGCCCATTAGTAGACATAATATGACGTCTAAAATGACTCTATTCTTTTGGAACTTTTGTAATGTTCACTGTTCATTTTGTTTTGTTAATTTCACTTTTGTTCATTATCTATTTCACCTGCTTTGGCATGTTTCCCATGGCAAATAATGCCCTTAAATTGAATTGAGAGAAAGAGAGAGAGCGAGAAAGAGACAGACAGACCGACGACAAACAGACAGAGAAAGATAGAGGACGAGGGAGGGTGAGGGAGAGAGAGCTGTAATTTACATTCAGCAGAAGGAACTGAAAGACAATATGCTATTTCAATCACTACACAGTCCCAAAGCCTTCACCCTGCTGCCAACATGTGGCTTCTCACACACACATGCGCGCACACGCACGCACACACCCTCTCTCCCTTCCTCCATGCCTCCTCCTCTCTCCTCCTCCTCCTTTCTCCTCCTCCCTCCCTCCCTCCCTCCCTCCCTCCCTCCCTCCCTCCTCCCCCTCTCCCTCCCTCCCTCCTCTCCCTCCCTCCCTCCCTCCTCTCCCTCCCTCCATGCCTACTCCTCTCTCCTCCTCCTCCTCCTTTCTCCTCCCTCCCTCCCTCCCTCCTCCTCCTCCTCCCCTCCCTTTCTCCTCCTCCTCCCTCCCCCCTCCCTCCCTCCTCCCCTCCCTCCCTCCCTCCCTCCCTCCCTCCCTCCCTCCCTCCCCCCTCCCTCCCTCCCTCCCTCCCTCCCTCCTCTCCCTCCCTCCATGCCTCCTCCTCTCTCCTCCTCCTCCTTTCTCCTCCCTCCCTCCCTCCCTCCCTTCCTCCCTCCCTCCCTCCCTCCTCCTCCTCCTCCCTCCCTCCACCTCTCCCCCCCTCCCTCCCTCCCTCCCTCCCTCCCTCCCTCCCTGCCTCCCTCCTCCCCTCCCTCCCTCCCTCCCCCCCTCCCCCCTCCCCCTCTCCCTCCCTCCCTCCCTCCCTCCCTCCTCCTCCTCCCCTCCCTCCCTCCTCCTCCTCCCCTCCCTTTCTCCTCCTCCTCCCTCCCCCCTCCCCTCCCTCCCTCCCTCCCTCCCCCCTCCTCCCCTCCCCCTCCCTCCCTCCTCCCCTCCCTCCCTCCCTCCCCCCTCCTCCCCTCCCTCCCTCCCCCTCTCCCTCCCTCCCTCCCCCCTCCCCCCCTCCCTCCCTCCCCCCTCCCTCCCTCCTCTCCCTCCCTCCATGCCTCCTCCTCTCTCCTCCTCCTCCTTTCTCCTCCCTCCCTCCCTCCCTCCCTCCCTCCTCCTCCCCTTCTCCTCCTCCTCCTCCCTCCCTCCCTCCCTCCCTCCCTCCCTGCCTCCCTGCCTCCCTCCCTCCCTCCTCCCCTCCTCCCTCCCTCCCTCCCTCCCTCCCTCCCTGCCTCCCTCCTCCCCTCCCTCCTCCTCCTCCTCCCCTCCCTTTCTCCTCCTCCTCCCTCCCCCCTCCCTCCCTCCTCCCCTCCCTCCCTCCCCCTCGCCCTCCCTCCCTCCCTCCCTGCCTCCCCCCCTCCCCTCCCTCCTCCCCCCCCTCCCTCCCTCCCCCTCTCCCTCCCTCCCTCCCTCCCTCCCTCCCTCCCTCCCTCCCTCCCTCTAGGCTGTGGGTACCAGTGGAGCTGTGGTTTAGACTCATGATGGTTTAATGCGTTGAGGTTGGAGCTCTATCAGGGGCAGCAGAGATGATTTATTAGAGGCTCAGATCTGTTTTTAGAGATAATGAGGCTCCGTCAGAGTTAATAAAGCTGTTCAGAACTATAGGACTCGAGAAGCATCACAACCCTTCTACTGAAGCCACAGGTCCTGTCACACACTGACAATGGGCATGGAACTGGGTGTGTGAGAAACAGTGTCAGGGGCTTCAATAACGGTGGAAACAATCCCAATGCCTGTCGTTTTGCCAAACAGATGCTCATCCATTAGAAACAAACACACACACAGATACATATACCCAAACTGTATGTGGACACTATACACTAGACAACAGATACATATACCCAAACTGTATGTGGACACTATACACTAGACAACAGATACATATACCCAAACTGTATGTGGATACTATACACTATACACTATACACTAGACAACAGATACATATACCCAAACTGTATGTGGACACTATACACTAGACACTAGACAACAGATACATATACCCAAACTGTATGTGGACACTATACACTAGACACTAGACAACAGATACATATACCCAAACTGTATGTGGACACTATACACTAGACAACAGATACAGATACATATACCCAAACTGTATGTGGATACTATACACTATACACTAGACAACAGATACGTACATATACCCAAACTGTATGTGGATACTATACACTATACACTAGACAACAGATACAGTACATATACCCAAACTGTATGTGGACACTATACACTAGACAACAGATACATATACCCAAACTGTATGTGGACACTATACACTAGACAACAGATACAGATACATATACCCAAACTGTATGTGGATACTATACACTATACACTAGACAACAGATACAGATACATATACCCAAACTGTATGTGGATACTATACACTATACACTAGACAACAGATACAGTACATATACCCAAACTGTATGTGGACACTATACACTAGACAACAGATACATATACCCAAACTGTATGTGGACACTATACACTAGACAACAGATACATATACCCAAACTGTATGTGGACACTATACACTAGACAACAGATACATATACCCAAACTGTATGTGGACACTATACACTAGACAACAGATACATATACCCAAACTGTATGTGGACACTATACACTATACACTAGACAACAGATACAGATACCCAAACTGTATGTGGATACTATACACTAGACAACAGATACAGATACATATACCCAAACTGTATGTGGACACTATACACTAGACAACAGATACATATACCCAAACTGTATGTGGACACTATACACTAGACAACAGATACATATACCCAAACTGTATGTGGATACTATACACTAGACAACAGATACATATACCCAAACTGTATGTGGATACTATACACTAGACAACAGATACATATACCCAAACTGTATGTGGACACTAGACACTAGACAACAGATACAGATACATATACCCAAACTGTATGTGGATACTATACACTAGACAAGAGATACATATACCCAAACTGTATGTGGATACTATACACTATACACTATACACTAGACAACAGATACAGATACCCAAACTGTATGTGGATACTATACACTAGACACTAGACACTAGACAACAGATACATATACCCAAACTGTATGTGGATACTATACACTAGACAACAGATACAGTACATATACCCAAACTGTATGTGGACACTATACACTAGACAACAGATACATATACCCAAACTGTATGTGGATACTATACACTAGACAACAGATACATATACCCAAACTGTATGTGGACACTATACACTAGACACTAGACAACAGATACATATACCCAAACTGTATGTGGACACTATACACTATACACTAGACAACAGATACATATACCCAAACTGTATGTGGACACTATACACTAGACAACAGATACATATACCCAAACTGTATGTGAACACTAGACACTAGACACTAGACACTAGACAACAGATACATATACCCAAACTGTATGTCGACACTAGACACTAGACAACAGATACATATACCCAAACTGTATGTGGATACTATACACTAGACAACAGATACAGATACATATACCCAAACTGTATGTGGACACTATACACTAGACAACAGATACAGATACATATACCCAAACTGTATGTGGACACTATACACTATACACTAGACAACAGATACATATACCCAAACTGTATGTGGATACTATACACTAGACACTAGACAACAGATACAGATACATATACCCAAACTGTATGTGGACACTATACACTAGACAACAGATACATATACCCAAACTGTATGTGGACACTATACACTAGACAACAGATACATATACCCAAACTGTATGTGGACACTATACACTATACACTATACACTAGACAACAGATACATATACCCAAACTGTATGTGGATACTATACACTAGACAACAGATACAGATACATATACCCAAACTGTATGTGGATACTATACACTATACACTAGACAACAGATACAGATACCCAAACTGTATGTGGACACTATACACTAGACACTAGACAACAGATACATATACCCAAACTGTATGTGGACACTATACACTAGACAACAGATACATATACCCAAACTGTATGTGGACACTATACACTAGACAACAGATACATATACCCAAACTGTATGTGGATACTATACACTAGACAACAGATACAGATACATATACCCAAACTGTATGTGGATACTATACACTAGACAACAGATACATATACCCAAACTGTATGTGGACACTATACACTAGACAACAGATACATATACCCAAACTGTATGTGGATACTATACACTAGACAACAGATACATATACCCAAACTGTATGTGGACACTATACACTAGACACTAGACAACAGATACAGATACATATACCCAAACTGTATGTGGATACTATACACTAGACACTAGACAACAGATACATATACCCAAACTGTATGTGGACACTATACACTAGACACTAGACAACAGATACATATACATATACCCAAACTGTATGTGGATACTATACACTAGACAACAGATACAGATACATATACCCAAACTGTATGTGGATACTGTACACTAGACAACAGATACAATTACATATACCCAAACTGTATGTGGATACTATACACTATACACTAGACAACAGATACATATACCCAAACTGTATGTGGATACTATACACTATACACTAGACACTAGACAACAGATACATATACCCAAACTGTATGTGGACACTATACACTATACACTAGACAACAGACACATATACCCAAACTGTATGTGGATACTATACACTAGACAACAGATACAGATACCCAAACTGTATGTGGATACTATACACTAGACAACAGATACAATTACATATACCCAAACTGTATGTGGATACTATACACTATACACTAGACAACAGATACATATACCCAAACTGTATGTGGATACTATACACTATACACTAGACACTAGACAACAGATACATATACCCAAACTGTATGTGGACACTATACACTATACACTAGACAACAGACACATATACCCAAACTGTATGTGGATACTATACACTAGACAACAGATACAGATACATATACCCAAACTGTATGTGGATACTATACACTATACACTAGACACTAGACAACAGATACATATACCCAAACTGTATGTGGACACTATACACTAGACACTAGACAACAGATACATATACCCAAACTGTATGTGGATACTATACACTAGACAACAGATACAGTACATATACCCAAACTGTATGTGGATACTATACACTAGACAACAGATACAGATACATATACCCAAACTGTATGTGGACACTATACACTAGACAACAGATACATATACCCAAACTGTATGTGGACACTATACACTATACACTAGACAACAGATACATATACCCAAACTGTATGTGGACACTATACACTATACACTAGACAACAGATACATATACCCAAACTGTATGTGGATACTATACACTAGACAACAGATACATATACCCAAACTGTATGTGGACACTAGACACTAGACAACAGATACATATACCCAAACTGTATGTGGATACTATACACTAGACACTAGACAACAGATACATATACCCAAACTGTATGTGGACACTATACACTAGACACAGATACATATACCCAAACTGTATGTGGATACTATACACTAGACACTAGACAACAGATACATATACCCAAACTGTATGTGGACACTATACACTAGACACAGATACATATACCCAAACTGTATGTGGACACTATACACTATACAACAGATACAGATACATATACCCAAACTGTATGTGGATACTATACACTATACACTAGACAACAGATACATATACCCAAACTGTATGTGGACACTATACACTAGACAACAGATACAGTACATATACCCAAACTGTATGTGGACACTACACACTAGACAACAGATACAGTACATATACCCAAACTGTATGTGGACACTATACACTAGACAACAGATACAGTACATATACCCAAACTGTATGTGGATACTATACACTAGACACAGATACAGATACCCAAACTGTATGTGGATACTATACACTAGACAACAGATACATATACCCAAACTGTATGTGGACACTAGACACTAGACAACAGATACAGATACATATACCCAAACTGTATGTGGACACTATACACTAGACAACAGATACATATACCCAAACTGTATGTGGACACTATACACTAGACAACAGATACATATACCCAAACTGTATGTGGATACTATACACTAGACACTAGACAACAGATACATATACCCAAACTGTATGTGGATACTATACACTATACACTAGACACTAGACAACAGATACATATACCCAAACTGTATGTGGATACTATACACTATACACTAGACACTAGACAACAGATACAGATACATATACCCAAACTGTATGTGGACACTATACACTAGACAACAGATACATATACCCAAACTGTATGTGGACACTATACACTAGACAACAGATACATATACCCAAACTGTATGTGGATACTATACACTATACACTAGACAACAGATACAGTACATATACCCAAACTGTATGTGGACACTATACACTAGACAACAGATACATATACCCAAACTGTATGTGGACACTATACACTAGACAACAGATACATATACCCAAACTGTATGTGGACACTATACACTAGACAACAGATACATATACCCAAACTGTATGTGGACACTATACACTATACACTAGACAACAGATACATATACCCAAACTGTATGTGGACACTATACACTATACACTAGACAACAGATACATATACCCAAACTGTATGTGGACACTATACACTAGACACTAGACAACAGATACAGATACATATACCCAAACTGTATGTGGATACTATACACTATACACTAGACAACAGATACATATACCCAAACTGTATGTGGATACTATACACTAGACAACAGATACATATACCCAAACTGTATGTGGACACTATACACTAGACACTAGACAACAGATACATATACCCAAACTGTATGTGGACACTATACACTATACACTAGACAACAGATACATATACCCAAACTGTATGTGGACACTATACACTAGACAACAGATACAGATACATATACCCAAACTGTATGTGGACACTATACACTAGACAACAGATACATATACCCAAACTGTATGTGGACACTATACACTATACAACAGATACATATACTCAAACTGTATGTGGACACTATACACTAGACAACAGATACATATACCCAAACTGTATGTGGACACTATACACTAGACAACAGATACATATACCCAAACTGTATGTGGATACTATACACTAGACAACAGATACAGATACATATACCCAAACTGTATGTGGACACTATACACTAGACAACAGATACAGATACATATACCCAAACTGTATGTGGACACTATACACTAGACAACAGATACATATACCCAAACTGTATGTGGACACTATACACTATACACTAGACAACAGCTACATATACCCAAACTGTATGTGGATACAATACACTAGACAACAGATACAGATACATATACCCAAACTGTATGTGGACACTATACACTAGACAACAGATACATATACCCAAACTGTATGTGGATACTATACACTATACACTAGACAACAGATACATATACCCAAACTGTATGTGGACACTATACACTAGACAACAGATACATATACCCAAACTGTATGTGGACACTATACACTAGACAACAGATACATATACCCAAACTGTATGTGGACACTATACACTAGACAACAGATACAGTACATATACCCAAACTGTATGTGGATACTATACACTATACACTAGACAACAGATACAGTACATATACCCAAACTGTATGTGGACACTATACACTAGACAACAGATACATATACCCAAACTGTATGTGGACACTATACACTAGACAACAGATACATATACCCAAACTGTATGTGGATACTATACACTAGACAACAGATACATATACCCAAACTGTATGTGGACACTAGACACTAGACAACAGATACATATACCCAAACTGTATGTGGATACTATACACTAGACAACAGATACATATACCCAAACTGTATGTGGACACTATACACTAGACACTAGACAACAGATACATATACCCAAACTGTATGTGGATACTATACACTAGACACTAGACAACAGATACATATACCCAAACTGTATGTGGACACTATACACTAGACAACAGATACATATACCCAAACTGTATGTGGATACTATACACTATACACTAGACAACAGATACATATACCCAAACTGTATGTGGACACTATACACTAGACAACAGATACATATACCCAAACTGTATGTGGACACTATACACTAGACAACAGATACATATACCCAAACTGTATGTGGATACTATACACTAGACAACAGTACATATACCCAAACTGTATGTGGATACTATACACTATACACTAGACAACAGATACATATACCCAAACTATATGTGGACACTATACACTATACACTAGACAACAGATACATATACCCAAACTATATGTGGACACTATACACTAGACAACAGTACATATACCCAAACTGTATGTGGACACTAGACACTAGACAACAGATACATATACCCAAACTGTATGTGGACACTATACACTAGACAACAGATACATATACCCAAACTGTATGTGGACACTATACACTAGACACTAGACAACAGATACATATACCCAAACTGTATGTGGACACTATACACTAGACAACAGATACATATACCCAAACTGTATGTGGATACTATACACTATACACTAGACAACAGATACATATACCCAAACTGTATGTGGACACTATACACTAGACAACAGATACAGATACCCAAACTGTATGTGGATACTATACACTATACACTAGACACTAGACAACAGACACATATACCCAAACTGTATGTGGACACTATACACTATACACTAGACAACAGATACATATACCCAAACTGTATGTGGACACTATACACTAGACAACAGATACATATACCCAAACTGTATGTGGACACTATACACTAGACACTAGACAACAGATACAGATACATATACCCAAACTGTATGTGGACACTATACACTAGACAACAGATACAGATACATATACCCAAACTGTATGTGGACACTATACACTAGACAACAGATACATATACCCAAACTGTATGTGGATACTATACACTAGACAACAGATACATATACCCAAACTGTATGTGGATACTATACACTATACACTAGACACTATACAACAGATACAGTACATATACCCAAACTGTATGTGGACACTATACACTAGACAACAGATACATATACCCAAACTGTATGTGGACACTAGACACTAGACAACAGATACAGATACATATACCCAAACTGTATGTGGACACTATACACTATACAACAGATACATATACCCAAACTGTATGTGGACACTAGACACTAGACAACAGATACATATACCCAAACTGTATGTGGATACTATACACTATACACTAGACACTATACAACAGATACAGTACATATACCCAAACTGTATGTGGACACTATACACTAGACAACAGATACATATACCCAAACTGTATGTGGACACTATACACTAGACAACAGATACATATACCCAAACTGTATGTGGACACTATACACTAGACAACAGATACATATACCCAAACTGTATGTGGACACTAGACACTAGACAACAGATACATATACCCAAACTGTATGTGGATACTATACACAAACACTAGACACTATACAACAGATACAGTACATATACCCAAACTGTATGTGGACACTATACACTATACACTAGACAACAGATACATATACCCAAACTGTATGTGGACACTATACACTAGACAACAGATACAGATACCCAAACTGTATGTGGATACTATACACTAGACAACAGATACATATACCCAAACTGTATGTGGACACTATACACTATACACTAGACAACAGATACATATACCCAAACTGTATGTGGACACTAGACACTAGACAACAGATACATATACCCAAACTGTATGTGGATACTATACACTATACACTAGACACTATACAACAGATACAGTACATATACCCAAACTGTATGTGGACACTATACACTATACACTAGACAACAGATACATATACCCAAACTGTATGTGGACACTATACACTAGACAACAGATACAGATACCCAAACTGTATGTGGATACTATACACTAGACAACAGATACATATACCCAAACTGTATGTGGACACTATACACTATACACTAGACAACAGATACATATACCCAAACTGTATGTGGACACTATACACTAGACAACAGATACATATACCCAAACTGTATGTGGACACTAGACACTAGACAACAGATACAGATACATATACCCAAACTGTATGTGGACACTATACACTAGACAACAGATACAGTACATATACCCAAACTGTATGTGGACACTATACACTAGACAACAGATACATATACCCAAACTGTATGTGGACACTATACACTAGACAACAGATACATATACCCAAACTGTATGTGGACACTATACACTAGACAACAGATACATATACCCAAACTGTATGTGGACACTATACACTATACACTAGACAACAGATACATATACCCAAACTGTATGTGGACACTATACACTATACACTAGACAACAGATACATATACCCAAACTGTATGTGGACACTATACACTAGACAACAGATACATATACCCAAACTGTATGTGGACACTATACACTAGACAACAGATACAGATACATATACCCAAACTGTATGTGGACACTATACACTAGACAACAGATACATATACCCAAACTGTATGTGGATACTATACACTAGACAACAGATACATATACCCAAACTGTATGTGGACACTATACACTAGACACTAGACAACAGATACATATACCCAAACTGTATGTGGACACTATACACTATACACTAGACAACAGATACATATACCCAAACTGTATGTGGACACTATACACTAGACAACAGATACATATACCCAAACTGTATGTGGACACTATACACTAGACAACAGATACATATACCCAAACTGTATGTGGATACTATACACTAGACACTAGACAACAGATACATATACCCAAACTGTATGTGGACACTATACACTAGACAACAGATACAGATACATATACCCAAACTGTATGTGGACACTATACACTAGACAACAGATACATATACCCAAACTGTATGTGGACACTATACACTATACACTAGACAACAGCTACATATACCCAAACTGTATGTGGATACTATACACTAGACAACAGATACAGATACATATACCCAAACTGTATGTGGACACTATACACTAGACAACAGATACATATACCCAAACTGTATGTGGATACTATACACTATACACTAGACAACAGATACATATACCCAAACTGTATGTGGACACTATACACTAGACAACAGATACATATACCCAAACTGTATGTGGACACTATACACTAGACAACAGATACATATACCCAAACTGTATGTGGACACTATACACTAGACAACAGATACATATACCCAAACTGTATGTGGACACTATACACTAGACAACAGATACATATACCCAAACTGTATGTGGATACTATACACTATACAACAGATACATATACCCAAACTGTATGTGGACACTATACACTAGACAACAGATACATATACCCAAACTGTATGTGGACACTATACACTAGACAACAGATACAGTACATATACCCAAACTGTATGTGGATACTATACACTATACACTAGACAACAGATACAGTACATATACCCAAACTGTATGTGGATACTATACACTATACACTAGACAACAGATACAGTACATATACCCAAACTGTATGTGGATACTATACACTATACACTAGACAACAGATACAGTACATATACCCAAACTGTATGTGGATACTATACACTATACACTAGACAACAGATACAGATACATATACCCAAACTGTATGTGGACACTATACACTAGACAACAGATACATATACCCAAACTGTATGTGGACACTATACACTAGACAACAGATACAGTACATATACCCAAACTGTATGTGGATACTATACACTATACACTAGACAACAGATACAGTACATATACCCAAACTGTATGTGGACACTAGACACTAGACAACAGATACATATACCCAAACTGTATGTGGACACTATACACTAGACAACAGATACATATACCCAAACTGTATGTGGATACTATACACTAGACAACAGATACATATACCCAAACTGTATGTGGACACTAGACACTAGACAACAGATACATATACCCAAACTGTATGTGGATACTATACACTAGACAACAGATACAGATACCCAAACTGTATGTGGACACTATACACTAGACAACAGATACATATACCCAAACTGTATGTGGATACTATACACTAGACACTAGACAACAGATACATATACCCAAACTGTATGTGGATACTATACACTATACACTAGACAACAGATACATATACCCAAACTGTATGTGGATACTATACACTAGACAACAGATACAGATACATATACCCAAACTGTATGTGGACACTATACACTAGACAACAGATACATATACCCAAACTGTATGTGGACACTATACACTAGACAACAGATACAGATACATATACCCAAACTGTATGTGGACACTATACACTAGACAACAGATACATATACCCAAACTGTATGTGGACACTATACACTAGACAACAGATACATATACCCAAACTGTATGTGGATACTATACACTAGACAACAGTACATATACCCAAACTGTATGTGGATACTATACACTATACACTAGACAACAGATACATATACCCAAACTATATGTGGACACTATACACTATACACTAGACAACAGATACATATACCCAAACTATATGTGGACACTATACACTAGACAACAGTACATATACCCAAACTGTATGTGGACACTAGACACTAGACAACAGATACATATACCCAAACTGTATGTGGACACTATACACTAGACAACAGATACATATACCCAAACTGTATGTGGACACTATACACTAGACACTAGACAACAGATACATATACCCAAACTGTATGTGGACACTATACACTAGACAACAGATACATATACCCAAACTGTATGTGGACACTATACACTAGACACTAGACAACAGATACATATACCCAAACTGTATGTGGACACTATACACTAGACAACAGATACAGATACCCAAACTGTATGTGGATACTATACACTATACACTAGACACTAGACAACAGACACATATACCCAAACTGTATGTGGACACTATACACTATACACTAGACAACAGATACATATACCCAAACTGTATGTGGATACTATACACTAGACACTAGACAACAGATACATATACCCAAACTGTATGTGGACACTATACACTAGACAACAGATACATATACCCAAACTGTATGTGGACACTATACACTAGACACTAGACAACAGATACAGATACATATACCCAAACTGTATGTGGACACTATACACTAGACAACAGATACAGATACATATACCCAAACTGTATGTGGACACTATACACTAGACAACAGATACATATACCCAAACTGTATGTGGATACTATACACTAGACAACAGATACAGATACCCAAACTGTATGTGGACACTATACACTAGACAACAGATACATATACCCAAACTGTATGTGGATACTATACACTATACACTAGACACTATACAACAGATACAGTACATATACCCAAACTGTATGTGGACACTATACACTAGACAACAGATACATATACCCAAACTGTATGTGGACACTAGACACTAGACAACAGATACAGATACATATACCCAAACTGTATGTGGACACTATACACTATACAACAGATACATATACCCAAACTGTATGTGGACACTAGACACTAGACAACAGATACATATACCCAAACTGTATGTGGATACTATACACTAGACAACAGATACATATACCCAAACTGTATGTGGATACTATAGACTATACACTAGACACTATACAACAGATACAGTACATATACCCAAACTGTATGTGGACACTATACACTAGACAACAGATACATATACCCAAACTGTATGTGGACACTATACACTAGACAACAGATACATATACCCAAACTGTATGTGGACACTATACACTAGACAACAGATACATATACCCAAACTGTATGTGGACACTAGACACTAGACAACAGATACATATACCCAAACTGTATGTGGATACTATACACTATACACTAGACACTATACAACAGATACAGTACATATACCCAAACTGTATGTGGACACTATACACTATACACTAGACAACAGATACATATACCCAAACTGTATGTGGACACTATACACTAGACAACAGATACAGATACCCAAACTGTATGTGGATACTATACACTAGACAACAGATACATATACCCAAACTGTATGTGGACACTATACACTAGACAACAGATACAGTACATATACCCAAACTGTATGTGGATACTATACACTATACACTAGACAACAGATACAGTACATATACCCAAACTGTATGTGGACACTAGACACTAGACAACAGATACATATACCCAAACTGTATGTGGACACTATACACTAGACAACAGATACATATACCCAAACTGTATGTGGATACTATACACTAGACAACAGATACATATACCCAAACTGTATGTGGACACTAGACACTAGACAACAGATACATATACCCAAACTGTATGTGGATACTATACACTAGACAACAGATACAGATACCCAAACTGTATGTGGACACTATACACTAGACAACAGATACATATACCCAAACTGTATGTGGATACTATACACTAGACACTAGACAACAGATACATATACCCAAACTGTATGTGGATACTATACACTATACACTAGACAACAGATACATATACCCAAACTGTATGTGGATACTATACACTAGACAACAGATACAGATACATATACCCAAACTGTATGTGGACACTATACACTAGACAACAGATACATATACCCAAACTGTATGTGGACACTATACACTAGACAACAGATACAGATACATATACCCAAACTGTATGTGGACACTATACACTAGACAACAGATACATATACCCAAACTGTATGTGGACACTATACACTAGACAACAGATACATATACCCAAACTGTATGTGGATACTATACACTAGACAACAGTACATATACCCAAACTGTATGTGGATACTATACACTATACACTAGACAACAGATACATATACCCAAACTATATGTGGACACTATACACTATACACTAGACAACAGATACATATACCCAAACTATATGTGGACACTATACACTAGACAACAGTACATATACCCAAACTGTATGTGGACACTAGACACTAGACAACAGATACATATACCCAAACTGTATGTGGACACTATACACTAGACAACAGATACATATACCCAAACTGTATGTGGACACTATACACTAGACACTAGACAACAGATACATATACCCAAACTGTATGTGGACACTATACACTAGACAACAGATACATATACCCAAACTGTATGTGGATACTATACACTATACACTAGACAACAGAAACATATACCCAAACTGTATGTGGACACTATACACTAGACACTAGACAACAGATACATATACCCAAACTGTATGTGGACACTATACACTAGACAACAGATACAGATACCCAAACTGTATGTGGATACTATACACTATACACTAGACACTAGACAACAGACACATATACCCAAACTGTATGTGGACACTATACACTATACACTAGACAACAGATACATATACCCAAACTGTATGTGGATACTATACACTAGACACTAGACAACAGATACATATACCCAAACTGTATGTGGACACTATACACTAGACAACAGATACATATACCCAAACTGTATGTGGACACTATACACTAGACACTAGACAACAGATACAGATACATATACCCAAACTGTATGTGGACACTATACACTAGACAACAGATACAGATACATATACCCAAACTGTATGTGGACACTATACACTAGACAACAGATACATATACCCAAACTGTATGTGGATACTATACACTAGACAACAGATACAGATACCCAAACTGTATGTGGACACTATACACTAGACAACAGATACATATACCCAAACTGTATGTGGATACTATACACTATACACTAGACACTATACAACAGATACAGTACATATACCCAAACTGTATGTGGACACTATACACTAGACAACAGATACATATACCCAAACTGTATGTGGACACTAGACACTAGACAACAGATACAGATACATATACCCAAACTGTATGTGGACACTATACACTATACAACAGATACATATACCCAAACTGTATGTGGACACTAGACACTAGACAACAGATACATATACCCAAACTGTATGTGGATACTATACACTAGACAACAGATACATATACCCAAACTGTATGTGGATACTATAGACTATACACTAGACACTATACAACAGATACAGTACATATACCCAAACTGTATGTGGACACTATACACTAGACAACAGATACATATACCCAAACTGTATGTGGACACTATACACTAGACAACAGATACATATACCCAAACTGTATGTGGACACTATACACTAGACAACAGATACATATACCCAAACTGTATGTGGACACTAGACACTAGACAACAGATACATATACCCAAACTGTATGTGGATACTATACACTATACACTAGACACTATACAACAGATACAGTACATATACCCAAACTGTATGTGGACACTATACACTATACACTAGACAACAGATACATATACCCAAACTGTATGTGGACACTATACACTAGACAACAGATACAGATACCCAAACTGTATGTGGATACTATACACTAGACAACAGATACATATACCCAAACTGTATGTGGACACAATACACTATACACTAGACAACAGATACATATACCCAAACTGTATGTGGATACTATACACTAGACAACAGATACAGTACATATACCCAAACTGTATGTGGACACTATACACTAGACAACAGATACATATACCCAAACTGTATGTGGATACTATACACTAGACAACAGATACATATACCCAAACTGTATGTGGACACTATACACTAGACAACAGATACATATACCCAAACTGTATGTGGATACTATACACTATACACTATACAACAGATACAGTACATATACCCAAACTGTATGTGGACACTATACACTATACACTAGACAACAGATACATATACCCAAACTGTATGTGGATACTATACACTAGACAACAGATACATATACCCAAACTGTATGTGGATACTAGACACTAGACACTAGACAACAGATACATATACCCAAACTGTATGTGGACACTATACACTAGACAACAGATACATATACCCAAACTGTATGTGGACACTAGACACTAGACAACAGATACAGATACCCAAACTGTATGTGGACACTAGACACTAGACACTAGACAACAGATACAGATACCCAAACTGTATGTGGACACTATACACTATACACTAGACAACAGATACATATACCCAAACTGTATGTGGACACTATACACTAGACACTAGACAACAGATACAGATACATATACCCAAACTGTATGTGGACACTATACACTATACACTAGACAACAGATACAGATACCCAAACTGTATGTGGATACTATACACTATACACTAGACAACAGATACATATACCCAAACTGTATGTGGACACTATACACTAGACACTAGACAACAGATACAGTACATATACCCAAACTGTATGTGGACACTATACACTAGACAACAGATACATATACCCAAACTGTATGTGGACACTAGACACTAGACAACAGATACAGATACCCAAACTGTATGTGGATACTATACACTAGACACTAGACAACAGATACAGATACATATACCCAAACTGTATGTGGACACTATACACTATACACTAGACAACAGATACAGATACCCAAACTGTATGTGGATACTATACACTAGACAACAGATACATATACCCAAACTGTATGTGGACACTAGACACTAGACAACAGATACATATACCCAAACTGTATGTGGACACTATACACTAGACACTAGACAACAGATACAGTACATATACCCAAACTGTATGTGGACACTATACACTAGACACTAGACAACAGATACAGTACATATACCCAAACTGTATGTGGATACTATACACTATACACTAGACAACAGATACATATACCCAAACTGTATGTGGACACTATACACTAGACAACAGATACATATACCCAAACTGTATGTGGATACTATACACTATACACTAGACACTAGACAACAGATACATATACCCAAACTGTATGTGGATACTATACACTAGACAACAGATACATATACCCAAACTGTATGTGGATACTATACACTAGACAACAGATACATATACCCAAACTGTATGTGGATACTATACACTAGACAACAGATACATATACCCAAACTGTATGTGGACACTATACACTAGACACTAGACAACAGATACATATACCCAAACTGTATGTGGACACTATACACTAGACACTAGACAACAGATACATATACCCAAACTGTATGTGGACACTATACACTAGACACTAGACAACAGATACATATACCCAAACTGTATGTGGACACTATACACTAGACAACAGATACATATACCCAAACTGTATGTGGACACTATACACTAGACAACAGATACATATACCCAAACTGTATGTGGACACTATACACTAGACACTAGACAACAGATACATATACCCAAACTGTATGTGGACACTATACACTAGACACTAGACAACAGATACAGTACATATACCCAAACTGTATGTGGACACTATACACTAGACACTAGACAACAGATACAGTACATATACCCAAACTGTATGTGGATACTATACACTATACACTAGACAACAGATACAGTACATATACCCAAACTGTATGTGGACACTATACACTAGACAACAGATACATATACCCAAACTGTATGTGGACACTATACACTAGACAACAGATACATATACCCAAACTGTATGTGGATACTATACACTATACACTAGACAACAGATACATATACCCAAACTGTATGTGGACACTATACACTAGACAACAGATACATATACCCAAACTGTATGTGGATACTATACACTAGACAACAGATACATATACCCAAACTGTATGTGGACACTATACACTATACACTAGACAACAGATACATATACCCAAACTGTATGTGGATACTATACACTAGACAACAGATACAGATACATATACCCAAACTGTATGTGGACACTATACACTAGACACTAGACAACAGATACATATACCCAAACTGTATGTGGACACTATACACTAGACAACAGATGCATATACCCAAACTGTATGTGGATACTATACACTATACACTAGACAACAGATACATATACCCAAACTGTATGTGGACACTATACACTAGACAACAGATACAGATACATATACCCAAACTGTATGTGGACACTATACACTAGGCAACAGATACATATACCCAAACTGTATGTGGATACTATACACTAGACAACAGATACAGTACATATACCCAAACTGTATGTGGACACTATACACTAGACAACAGATACATATACCCAAACTGTATGTGGATACTATACACTAGACAACAGATACATATACCCAAACTGTATGTGGACACTATACACTAGACAACAGATACATATACCCAAACTGTATGTGGACACTATACACTAGACAACAGATACATATACCCAAACTGTATGTGGACACTATACACTAGACAACAGATACAGATACATATACCCAAACTGTATGTGGACACTATACACTAGACAACAGATACATATACCCAAACTGTATGTGGATACTATACACTAGACAACAGATACATATACCCAAACTGTATGTGGACACTATACACTAGACAACAGATACATATACCCAAACTGTACGTGGATACTATACACTAGACACTAGACAACAGATACATATACCCAAACTGTATGTGGACACTATGCACTAGACAACAGATACAGTACATATACCCAAACTGTATGTGGACACTATACACTAGACAACAGATACATATACCCAAACTGTATGTGGATACTATACACTAGACAACAGATACATATACCCAAACTGTATGTGGACACTATACACTATACACTATACACTATACAACAGATACAGTACATATACCCAAACTGTATGTGGACACTATACACTAGACAACAGATACATATACCCAAACTGTATGTGGATACTATACACTAGACAACAGATACATATACCCAAACTGTATGTGGACACTATACACTAGACAACAGATACATATACCCAAACTGTATGTGGACACTATACACTAGACAACAGATACAGATACCCAAACTGTATGTGGACACTATACACTAGACAACAGATACATATACCCAAACTGTATGTGGATACTATACACTAGACAACAGATACAGTACATATACCCAAACTGTATGTGGCTACTATACACTAGACAACAGATACATATACCCAAACTGTATGTGGATACTATACACTAGACAACAGATACAGTACATATACCCAAACTGTATGTGGCTACTATACACTAGACAACAGATACATATACCCAAACTGTATGTGGATACTATACACTAGACAACAGATACAGTACATATACCCAAACTGTATGTGGACACTATACACTAGACAACAGATACATATACCCAAACTGTATGTGGATACTATACACTATACACTAGACACTAGACAACAGATACATATACCCAAACTGTATGTGGACACTAGACACTATACACTAGACAACAGATACATATACCCAAACTGTATGTGGACACTATACACTAGACAACAGATACATATACCCAAACTGTATGTGGACACTAGACAACAGATACATATACCCAAACTGTATGTGGACACTATACACTAGACAACAGATACAGATACATATACCCAAACTGTATGTGGATACTATACACTAGACACTAGACAACAGATACATATACCCAAACTGTATGTGGACACTATACACTAGACAACAGATACATATACCCAAACTGTATGTGGACACTATACACTAGACAACAGATACAGATACCCAAACTGTATGTGGACACTATACACTAGACAACAGATACATATACCCAAACTGTATGTGGACACTATACACTAGACAACAGATACATATACCCAAACTGTATGTGGACACTATACACTATACACTAGACAACAGATACATATACCCAAACTGTATGTGGACACTATACACTAGACAACAGATACATATACCCAAACTGTATGTGGACACTATACACTATACACTAGACAACAGATACATATACCCAAACTGTATGTGGATACTATACACTATACACTAGACAACAGATACATATACCCAAACTGTATGTGGATACTATACACTAGACACTAGACAACTAATACATATACCCAAACTGTATGTGGACACTATACACTAGACAAGAGATACAGATACCCAAACTCTATGTGGACACTATACACTAGACAACAGATACATATACCCAAACTGTATGTGGACACTATACACTAGACACTAGACAACAGATACAGTACATATACCCAAACTGTATGTGGACACTATACACTAGACAACAGATACAGATACCCAAACTGTATGTGGACACTATACACTAGACAACAGATACAGATACATATACCCAAACTCTATGTGGACACTATACACTAGACAACAGATACATATACCCAAACTGTATGTGGAACTATACACTAGACAACAGATACATATACCCAAACTGTATGTGGACACTATACACTATACACTATACACTAGACAACAGATACATATACCCAAACTGTATGTGGATACTATACACTAGACAACAGATACAGATACATATACCCAAACTGTATGTGGACACTATACACTATACACTAGACAACAGATACATATACCCAAACTGTATGTGGACACTATACACTAGACAACAGATACATATACCCAAACTGTATGTGGACACTATACACTATACAACAGATACATATACCCAAACTGTATGTGGATACTATACACTATACACTATACACTAGACAACAGATACATATACCCAAACTGTATGTGGACACTATACACTAGACAACAGATACATATACCCAAACTGTATGTGGACACTATACACTAGACAACAGATACATATACCCAAACTGTATGTGGATACTATACACTATACACTAGACAACAGATACATATACCCAAACTGTATGTGGACACTATACACTAGACAACAGATACAGTACATATACCCAAACTGTATGTGGATACTATACACTATACACTAGACAACAGATACAGTACATATACCCAAACTGTATGTGGATACTATACACTATACACTAGACAACAGATACATATACCCAAACTGTATGTGGATACTATACACTAGACAACAGATACATATACCCAAACTGTATGTGGACACTATACACTAGACACTAGACAACAGATACAGATACCCAAACTGTATGTGGACACTATACACTAGACACTAGACACTAGACAACAGATACAGATACATATACCCAAACTGTATGTGGACACTATACACTAGACAACAGATACATATACCCAAACTGTATGTGGATACTATACACTAGACAACAGATACATATACCCAAACTGTATGTGGATACTATACACTAGACAACAGATACAGTACATATACCCAAACTGTATGTGGACACTATACACTAGACAACAGATACATATACCCAAACTGTATGTGGATACTATACACTATACACTATACAACAGATACATATACCCAAACTGTATGTGGACACTATACACTAGACAACAGATACAGTACATATACCCAAACTGTATGTGGACACTATACACTAGACAACAGATACAGTACATATACCCAAACTGTATGTGGACACTATACACTAGACAACAGATACATATACCCAAACTGTATGTCGACACTATACACTAGACAACAGATACATATACCCAAACTGTATGTGGACACTATACACTAGACAACAGATACATATACCCAAACTGTATGTGGATACTATACACTAGACAACAGATACATATACCCAAACTGTATGTGGACACTATACACTAGACACTAGACAACAGATACATATACCCAAACTGTATGTGGACACTATACACTAGACAACAGATACATATACCCAAACTGTATGTGGACACTATACACTATACACTAGACAACAGACACATATACCCAAACTGTATGTGGATACTATACACTAGACACTAGACAACAGATACATATACCCAAACTGTATGTGGACACTATACACTAGACAACAGATACATATACCCAAACTGTATGTGGATACTATACACTATACAACAGATACATATACCCAAACTGTATGTGGATACTATACACTAGACAACAGATACAGTACATATACCCAAACTGTATGTGGACACTATACACTAGACAACAGATACATATACCCAAACTGTATGTCGACACTATACACTAGACAACAGATACATATACCCAAACTGTATGTGGATACTATAAACTAGACAACAGATACATATACCCAAACTGTATGTGGACACTATACACTAGACACTAGACAACAGATACAGTACATATACCCAAACTGTATGTGGACACTATACACTAGACAACAGATACATATACCCAAACTGTATGTGGATACTATACACTAGACAACAGATACATATACCCAAACTGTATGTGGACACTATACACTAGACACTAGACAACAGATACATATACCCAAACTGTATGTGGACACTATACACTAGACAACAGATACATATACCCAAACTGTATGTGGACACTATACACTATACACTAGACAACAGACACATATACCCAAACTGTATGTGGACACTATACACTAGACAACAGATACATATACCCAAACTGTATGTGGATACTATACACTATACACTATACAACAGATACATATACCCAAACTGTATGTGGACACTATACACTAGACAACAGATACATATACCCAAACTGTATGTGGACACTATACACTATACACTAGACAACAGACACATATACCCAAACTGTATGTGGATACTATACACTAGACAACAGATACAGATACATATACCCAAACTGTATCTGGACACTATACACTAGACACTAGACAACAGATACAGATACCCAAACTGTATGTGGACACTATACACTAGACAACAGATACATATACCCAAACTGTATGTGGATACTATACACTAGACACTAGACAACAGATACATATACCCAAACTGTATGTGGACACTGTACACTAGACACTAGACAACAGATACATATACCCAAACTGTATGTGGACACTATACACTAGACAACAGATACAGTACATATACCCAAACTGTATGTGGATACTATACACTAGACAACAGATACATATACCCAAACTGTATGTGGATACTATACACTAGACACTAGACAACAGATACAGATACCCAAACTGTATGTGGATACTATACACTAGACAACAGATACAGATACATATACCCAAACTGTATGTGGACACTATACACTAGACAACAGATACATATACCCAAACTGTATGTGGACACTATACACTATACACTAGACAACAGATACATATACCCAAACTGTATGTGGACACTATACACTAGACAACAGATACATATACCCAAACTGTATGTGGACACTATACACTAGACAACAGATACATATACCCAAACTGTATGTGGACACTATACACTAGACAACAGATACAGATACATATACCCAAACTGTATGTGGATACTATACACTAGACAACAGATACAGATACATATACCCAAACTGTATGTGGACACTATACACTAGACAACAGATACATATACCCAAACTGTATGTGGACACTATACACTAGACAACAGATACATATACCCAAACTGTATGTGGATACTATACACTAGACACTAGACAACAGATACATATACCCAAACTGTATGTGGACACTATACACTATACACTAGACAACAGATACATATACCCAAACTGTATGTGGATACTATACACTAGACACTAGACAACAGATACATATACCCAAACTGTATGTGGACACTAGACACTAGACAACAGATACATATACCCAAACTGTATGTGGACACTATACACTAGACACTAGACAACAGATACATATACCCAAACTGTATGTGGACACTAGACACTAGACACTAGACAACAGATACATATACCCAAACTGTATGTGGATACTATACACTAGACAACAGATACATATACCCAAACTGTATGTGGACACTATACACTAGACAACAGATACATATACCCAAACTGTATGTGGATACTATACACTAGACAACAGATACATATACCCAAACTGTATGTGGACACTATACACTAGACAACAGATACATATACCCAAACTGTATGTGGACACTATACACTAGACAACAGATACATATACCCAAACTGTATGTGGACACTAGACACTAGACAACAGATACATATACCCAAACTGTATGTGGACACTATACACTATACACTATACACTATACACTAGACACTAGACAACAGATACATATACCCAAACTGTATGTGGACACTATACACTAGACAACAGATACATATACCCAAACTGTATGTGGACACTATACACTAGACACTAGACAACAGATACATATACCCAAACTGTATGTGGACACTATACACTATACACTAGACAACAGATACATATACCCAAACTGTATGTGGACACTATACACTAGACAACAGATACAGATACATATACCCAAACTGTATGTGGATACTATACACTAGACACTAGACAACAGATACATATACCCAAACTGTATGTGGACACTATACACTATACAACAGATACATATACCCAAACTGTATGTGGATACTATACACTAGACACTAGACAACAGATACATATACCCAAACTGTATGTGGACACTATACACTAGACAACAGATACATATACCCAAACTGTATGTGGACACTATACACTAGACAACAGATACAGATACATATACCCAAACTGTATGTGGACACTATACACTAGACAACAGATACATATACCCAAACTGTATGTGGACACTATACACTAGACAACAGATACAGATACATATACCCAAACTGTATGTGGACACTATACACTAGACAACAGATACATATACCCAAACTGTATGTGGACACTATACACTAGACAACAGATACAGTACATATACCCAAACTGTATGTGGCTACTATACACTAGACAACAGATACAGTACATATACCCAAACTGTATGTGGACACTATACACTAGACAACAGATACATATACCCAAACTGTATGTGGACACTATACACTAGACACTAGACAACAGATACATATACCCAAACTGTATGTGGACACTATACACTAGACAACAGATACATATACCCAAACTGTATGTGGACACTATACACTATACACTAGACAACAGACACATATACCCAAACTGTATGTGGACACTATACACTAGACAACAGATACATATACCCAAACTGTATGTGGATACTATACACTATACACTATACAACAGATACATATACCCAAACTGTATGTGGACACTATACACTAGACAACAGATACATATACCCAAACTGTATGTGGACACTATACACTATACACTAGACAACAGACACATATACCCAAACTGTATGTGGATACTATACACTAGACAACAGATACAGATACATATACCCAAACTGTATCTGGACACTATACACTAGACACTAGACAACAGATACAGATACCCAAACTGTATGTGGACACTATACACTAGACAACAGATACATATACCCAAACTGTATGTGGATACTATACACTAGACACTAGACAACAGATACATATACCCAAACTGTATGTGGACACTGTACACTAGACACTAGACGACAGATACATATACCCAAACTGTATGTGGACACTATACACTAGACAACAGATACAGTACATATACCCAAACTGTATGTGGATACTATACACTAGACAACAGATACATATACCCAAACTGTATGTGGATACTATACACTAGACACTAGACAACAGATACAGATACCCAAACTGTATGTGGATACTATACACTAGACAACAGATACAGATACATATACCCAAACTGTATGTGGACACTATACACTAGACAACAGATACATATACCCAAACTGTATGTGGACACTATACACTATACACTAGACAACAGATACATATACCCAAACTGTATGTGGACACTATACACTAGACAACAGATACATATACCCAAACTGTATGTGGACACTATACACTAGACAACAGATACATATACCCAAACTGTATGTGGACACTATACACTAGACAACAGATACAGATACATATACCCAAACTGTATGTGGATACTATACACTAGACAACAGATACAGATACATATACCCAAACTGTATGTGGACACTATACACTAGACAACAGATACATATACCCAAACTGTATGTGGACACTATACACTAGACAACAGATACATATACCCAAACTGTATGTGGACACTATACACTATACACTAGACAACAGATACATATACCCAAACTGTATGTGGATACTATACACTAGACACTAGACAACAGATACATATACCCAAACTGTATGTGGACACTAGACACTAGACACTAGACAACAGATACATATACCCAAACTGTATGTGGACACTATACACTAGACACTAGACAACAGATACATATACCCAAACTGTATGTGGACACTAGACACTAGACACTAGACAACAGATACATATACCCAAACTGTATGTGGATACTATACACTAGACAACAGATACATATACCCAAACTGTATGTGGACACTATACACTAGACAACAGATACATATACCCAAACTGTATGTGGATACTATACACTAGACAACAGATACATATACCCAAACTGTATGTGGACACTATACACTAGACAACAGATACATATACCCAAACTGTATGTGGACACTATACACTAGACAACAGATACATATACCCAAACTGTATGTGGACACTAGACACTAGACAACAGATACATATACCCAAACTGTATGTGGACACTATACACTATACACTATACACTATACACTAGACACTAGACAACAGATACATATACCCAAACTGTATGTGGACACTATACACTAGACAACAGATACATATACCCAAACTGTATGTGGACACTATACACTAGACACTAGACAACAGATACATATACCCAAACTGTATGTGGACACTATACACTATACACTAGACAACAGATACATATACCCAAACTGTATGTGGACACTATACACTAGACAACAGATACAGATACATATACCCAAACTGTATGTGGATACTATACACTAGACACTAGACAACAGATACATATACCCAAACTGTATGTGGACACTATACACTATACAACAGATACATATACCCAAACTGTATGTGGATACTATACACTAGACACTAGACAACAGATACATATACCCAAACTGTATGTGGACACTATACACTAGACAACAGATACATATACCCAAACTGTATGTGGACACTATACACTAGACAACAGATACAGATACATATACCCAAACTGTATGTGGACACTATACACTAGACAACAGATACATATACCCAAACTGTATGTGGACACTATACACTAGACAACAGATACAGATACATATACCCAAACTGTATGTGGACACTATACACTAGACAACAGATACATATACCCAAACTGTATGTGGACACTATACACTAGACAACAGATACAGTACATATACCCAAACTGTATGTGGCTACTATACACTAGACAACAGATACAGTACATATACCCAAACTGTATGTGGACACTATACACTAGACAACAGATACATATACCCAAACTGTATGTGGACACTATACACTAGACAACAGATACAGATACATATACCCAAACTGTATGTGGATACTATACACTAGACACTAGACAACAGATACATATACCCAAACTGTATGTGGACACTATACACCAGACAACAGATACATATACCCAAACTGTATGTGGATACTATACACTAGACAACAGATACATATACCCAAACTGTATGTGGACACTATACACTAGACACTAGACAACAGATACATATACCCAAACTGTATGTGGACACTATACACTAGACAACAGATACAGATACATATACCCAAACTGTATGTGGATACTATACACCAGACAACAGATACATATACCCAAACTGTATGTGGATACTATACACTAGACAACAGATACATATACCCAAACTGTATGTGGACACTATACACTATACACTAGACAACAGATACATATGCCCAAACTGTATGTGGACACTATACACTAGACACTAGACAACAGATACATATACCCAAACTGTATGTGGACACTATACACTAGACAACAGATACATATACCCAAACTGTATGTGGATACTATACACTAGACACTAGACAACAGATACATATACCCAAACTGTATGTGGACACTATACACTAGACACTAGACAACAGATACAGATACATATACCCAAACTGTATGTGGATACTATACACTATACACTAGACAACAGATACATATACCCAAACTGTATGTGGATACTATACACTAGACAACAGATACATATACATATACCCAAACTGTATGTGGACACTATACACTATACACTAGACAACAGATACAGATACATATACCCAAACTGTATGTGGACACTATACACTAGACAACAGATACAGATACCCAAACTGTATGTGGACACTATACACTAGACAACAGATACATATACCCAAACTGTATGTGGATACTATACACTATACACTAGACAACAGATACATATACCCAAACTGTATGTGGACACTATACACTAGACAACAGATACAGTACATATACCCAAACTGTATGTGGACACTATACACTAGACAACAGATACATATACCCAAACTGTATGTGGACACTATACACTAGACAACAGATACATATACCCAAACTGTATGTGGATACTATACACTAGACAACAGATACATATACCCAAACTGTATGTGGACACTATACACTAGACAACAGATACATATACCCAAACTGTATGTGGACACTATACACTAGACAACAGATACATATACCCAAACTGTATGTGGACACTATACACTAGACAACAGATACATATACCCAAACTGTATGTGGACACTATACACTATACACTAGACAACAGATACAGTACATATACCCAAACTGTATGTGGATACTATACACTAGACAACAGATACAGTACATATACCCAAACTGTATGTGGATACTATACACTATACACTAGACAACAGATACATATACCCAAACTGTATGTGGATACTATACACTAGACAACAGATACATATACCCAAACTGTATGTGGATACTATACACTAGACAACAGATACAGTACATATACCCAAACTGTATGTGGATACTATACACTAGACAACAGATACATATACCCAAACTGTATGTGGATACTATACACTAGACAACAGATACAGTACATATACCCAAACCTAAACATATTTGTGTTAATACCTTCTTTACGATAACAGTTTCCATTGTAATTTTGCCTTGAGTGAGCAATCATTTTGTTGCATGAAGTTCTGACAGCATTCAGTTATGAGTAATATACTAATACAATAGCTGAGGAAGACTTGTTGAGTTCTGCTGATCTGTGGGGGTTAAATTCAACACTGCCAGCAATAAGGCTGATCTGTGGTGGTTAAATTCAACACTGCCAGCAATAAGGCTGATCTGTGGTGGTTAAATTCAACACTGCCAGCAATAAGGCTGATCTGTGGTGGTTAAATTCAACACTGCCAGCAATAAGGCTGATCTGTGGTGGTTAAATTCAACACTGCCAGCAATAAGGCTGATCTGTGGTGGTTAAATTCAACACTGCCAGCAATAAGGCTCCAGCCTCGTGCAGGATAGGGGATAGAAACAAAACACAAACAAACGCTCAGCTACTCATCAACATGGGGATGTGAACTTAGCTACGTGCATAGCCAACATGGGGATGTGAACTTAGCTACGTGCATAGCCAACATGGAGATGTGAACTTAGCTCCATGCATAGCCAACATGGAGATGTGAATTTAGCTACGTGCATAGCCAACATGGAGATGTGAATTTAGCTACGTGAATAGCCAACATGGAGATGTGAATTTAGCTACGTGAATAGCCAACATGGGGATGTGAACTTAGCTACGTGCATAGCCAACATGGAGATGTGAACTTAGCTACGTGCATAGCCAACATGGAGATGTGAATTTAGCTACGTGCATAGCCAACATGGAGATGTGAACTTAGCTACGTGCATAGCCAACATGGAGATGTGAACTTAGCTACGTGCATAGCCAACATGGAGATGTGAATTTAGCTACGTGCATAGCCAACATGGGGATGTGAACTTAGCTACGTGCATAGCCAACATGGAGATGTGAACTTAGCTACGTGCATAGCCAACATGGAGATGTGAACTTAGCTACGTGCATAGCCAGCATGGAGATGTGAACTTAGCTCCATGCATAGCCAACATGGAGATGTGAACTTAGCTACGTGCATAGCCAACATGGAGATGTGAACTTAGCTCCATGCATAGCCAGCATGGAGATGTGAACTTAGCTACGTACATAGCCAACATGGAGATGTGAACTTAGCTACGTACATAGCCAACATGGAGATGTGAACTTAGCTACGTGCATAGCCAACATGGAGGTGTGAACTTAGCTCCATGCATAGTCAACATGGAGATGTGAACTTAGCTCCATGCATAGTCAACATGGAGATGTGAACTTAGCTCCATGCATAGCCAACATGGAGGTGTGAACTTAGCTACGTGCATAGTCAACATGGAGATGTGAACTTAGCTACGTGCATAGCCAACATGGAGATGTGAACTTAGCTCCATGCATAGCCAACATGGAGATGTGACCTTAGCTACGCGCATAGCCAACATGGAGATGTGACCTTAGCTACGTGCATAGCCAACATGGAGATGTGAACTTAGCTACGTGCATAGCCAACATGGAGATGTGATTCTGGAAGAAATGAAAAACGCATAAAAAATGTAATCACTACTACAGAGATTACCTCTTCACACATCAACATTCACGGGTTGCACGCTTGTCAAAATAAACGTTACTTTGAAAACTGATGCATGACTGAGCGTTCTATTCAATGCACATATTTTAGAAGGTAAAATTGTTTTGTATGAAATACTTTTGTCCTCATTGTGACGTCTGTAGATGCAGTAGAACTTTAACTAGCTAACGTTAGCTAGCTGTTTATTATTACTTATTTGCCTACTTGTCATCGTATTTCCAGGCCACTATAGCTGTAACGGGCTTCTTCCATCTCTTCATCCGAAGAGGAGTAGCAAGGATTGGACCAAAGTGCAGCGCGGCTAGTGTTCAACACGTTTAATAAAATAACAAGTGAAACACTACAAACATACAAAATAACAAAATGTGCAGAAACCGAGACAGACCTATCTGGTGCAGACAATCACAGTGACAGGTAACAAACACCCACAAAATCCCAACACAAAACAAGCCTCCTATATATGAGTCTCAATCAGAGACAACGACTACCATCTGTCTCTGATTGAGAACCCACACTAGGCTGACATAGAAACAGACAAACTAGACACACAACATAGAATTCCCACCCAGCTCACGTCCTGACCAACTAAACACATACAAAACAACAGAAAACAGGTCAGGAACGTGACAATAGCTAGCTAGTTTAATTATCCCCAATCGACTTTCAGGCACCACTATGGCTGAGGCTAGATATAAATGCCGAATCTAGCTAGCTAAATATGCAGAGTCTGTGGTGTAATAATGTGTACAAATTGTCACGTTCTGACCCTAGTTCTTTTGTATTTTCTTTGTTTTAGTGTTGGTCAGGACGTGAGTTGGGTGGGTTCTATGTTTTCTGTTTCTATGTGGGGTTTTCGTTTGGCCTGATATGGTTCTCAATCAGAGGCAGGTGTTTGTCTCTGTCTCTGATTGGGAGCCATATTTAGGTAGCCTGTTTTCTGTTGGGGTTGAGGGTGTTTGTTTCCGTGTGAGTGTTTGTTGCCACACGGTACTGTTTCGGTTTAGTTCATGTTCACATTTATTGTTTTGTATTTCATAGTGTTCAGTTTATATTTTAAAATAAACGTTATGGACGCTTACCACGCTGCGCATTGGTCCCCCGATCCTTCAAACTTCTCCTCAGATGAGGAGGACGACAGCCGTTACACAAATCATATTTTTACATGTCAATTTCTGCCCATGCAATATTGAGATATGAAGACATGATTTGGAAACGTAATTACACCACAGACTCTGCATATTTAGCTAGCTAGAACACAGACTCTGCATATTTAGCTAGCTAGAACACAGACTCTGCTTAGTGAACTAGCTAGAACACAGACTCTGCTTAGTGAACTAGCTAGAACACAGACTCTACATAGTGAGCTAGCTAGAACACAGACTCTGCATATTTAGCTAGCTAGAACACAGACTCTGCATAGTGAACTAGCTAGAACACAGACTCTGCATATTTAGCTAGCTAGAACACAGACTCTGCTTAGTGAACTAGCTAGAACACAGACTCTGCTTAGTGAACTAGCTAGAACACAGACTCTGCTTAGTGAACTAGCTAGAACACAGACTCTACATAGTGAGCTAGCTAGAACACAGACTCTGCATAGTGAACTAGCTAGAACACAGACTCTGCATATTTAGCTAGCTAGAACACAGACTCTGCATAGTGAGCTAGCTAGAACACAGACTCTGCTTAGTGAACTAGCTAGAACACAGACTCTGCATAGTGAGCTAGCTAGAACACAGACTCTGCTTAGTGAGCTAGCTAGAACACAGACTCTGCTTAGTGAACTAGCTAGAACACAGACTCTGCTTAGTGAGCTAGCTAGAACACAGACTCTGCATATTTAGCTAGCTAGAACACAGACTCTGCTTAGTGAACTAGCTAGAACACAGACTCTGCATAGTGAACTAGCTAGAACACAGACTCTGCATATTTAGCTAGCTAGAACACAGACTCTGCATAGTGAGCTAGCTAGAACACAGACTCTGCTTAGTGAACTAGCTAGAACACAGACTCTGCTTAGTGAACTAGCTAGAACACAGACTCTGCATATTTAGCTAGCTAGAACACAGACTCTGCTTAGTGAACTAGCTAGAACACAGACTCTGCATAGTGAACTAGCTAGAACACAGACTCTGCATATTTAGCTAGCTAGAACACAGACTCTGCATAGTGAGCTAGCTAGAACACAGACTCTGCTTAGTGAACTAGCTAGAACACAGACTCTGCATATTTAGCTAGCTAGAACACAGACTCTGCATATTTAGCTAGCTAGAACACAGACTCTGCATAGTGAACTAGCTAGAACACAGACTCTGCTTAGTGAACTAGCTAGAACACAGACTCTGCATATTTAGCTAGCTAGCTAGAACACAGACTCTGCTTAGTGAACTAGCTAGAACACAGACTCTGCTTAGTGAACTAGCTAGAACACAGACTCTGCATATTTAGCTAGCTAGAACACAGACTCTGCTTAGTGAACTAGCTAGAACACAGACTCTGCTTAGTGAACTAGCTAGAACACAGACTCTGCATATTTAGCTAGCTAGAACACAGACTCTGCATAGTGAACTAGCTAGAACACAGACTCTGCTTAGTGAACTAGCTAGAACACAGACTCTGCATATTTAGCTAGCTAGAACACAGACTCTGCTTAGTGAACTAGCTAGAACACAGACTCTGCTTAGTGAACTAGCTAGAACACAGACTCTGCATATTTAGCTAGCTAGAACACAGACTCTGCTTAGTGAACTAGCTAGAACACAGACTCTGCTTAGTGAACTAGCTAGAACACAGACTCTGCTTAGTGAAGTAGCTAGAACACAGACTCTGCATATTTAGCTAGCTAGAACACAGACTCTGCATAGTGAGCTAGCTAGAACACAGACTCTGCTTAGTGAAGTAGCTAGAACACAGACTCTGCATATTTAGCTAGCTAGAACACAGACTCTGCTTAGTGAACTAGCTAGAACACAGACTCTGCTTAGTGAGCTAGCTAGAACACAGACTCTGCATATTTAGCTAGCTAGAACACAGACTCTGCTTAGTGAACTAGCTAGAACACAGACTCTGCTTAGTGAACTAGCTAGAACACAGACTCTGCATAGTGAACTAGCTAGAACACAGACTCTGCATATTTAGCTAGCTAGAACACAGACTCTGCTTAGTGAACTAGCTAGAACACAGACTCTGCTTAGTGAACTAGCTAGAACACAGACTCTGCTTAGTGAACTAGCTAGAACACAGACTCTGCATATTTAGCTAGCTAGAACACAGACTCTGCATAGTGAGCTAGCTAGAACACAGACTCTGCTTAGTGAAGTAGCTAGAACACAGACTCTGCATATTTAGCTAGCTAGAACACAGACTCTGCATAGTGAGCTAGCTAGAACACAGACTCTGCTTAGTGAAGTAGCTAGAACACAGACTCTGCATATTTAGCTAGCTAGAACACAGACTCTGCTTAGTGAACTAGCTAGAACACAGACTCTGCTTAGTGAACTAGCTAGAACACAGACTCTGCTTAGTGAACTAGCTAGAACACAGACTCTGCATAGTGAATTAATGTGGCACTTAACAAAGTAGGCTAGCTAGGCTGGCTAGCTAGCTAGCTCAGCAAAGGTTCTACAACGTGTCAAAAATATATAACCTAATGCTTTGCTGAAACAATTAACATTAGATGACATAATAGACAGATACAATATAAGATTTATAGCAGGAATAGCTAGGAAATGTTGCTAAAATAAGACTTGTTTTGAGGCTTGGCTTACTAGGTTTGAGTGCACTAACATTATGGTCCATCAGTTCCCAACCAAATTAGCTATATACTCCCTCTGATCCCCCTGCGTCCGGTTCCAGATGGCAATGGAACTTAGGCTTATGAATTTTTTTTTTATGATACATCGTTCCTACAACAGCCCGAAGATGTAACGTTTCCCAAAACACCACGCAGAGAGATATCGGTTGCTACGTGCTCTGTTGGATGTGTCGATACTGACATGATGGAAAGAAAGGGAGCACTGTTCTCGGATCAGCTTTCTCCATTCCACTCCATTTCCTTAACATTCAAATGATTTCACAATACTGACGGCAGATCAGCTCCTAGAGAGATGTTACCACCTACGGCTGCAAATACTGAGGCGGCCTGTTCTAATACTTATCCAATAAAAAAAAATCACGAAATCGCCAATTTGACACATAATTGCACGGATGTTAGGCTACACATCATGAAATATATTAAGCAAAATTACAGATGAATGAACATGAAATACAGGCCTAGTTCAATATGATTGGACATGAAATACAGGCCTAGTTCAATATGATTGGACATGAAATACAGGCCTAGTTCAATATGATTGGACATGAAATACAGGCCTAGTTCAATATGATTGGACATGAAATACAGGCCTAGTTCAATATGATTGGACATGAAATACAGGCCTAGTTCAATATGATTGGACATGAAATACAGGCCTAGTTCAATATGATTGGACATGAAATACAGTGTCACGATCGTGTGGGGGTGAGACGGACCAAAACGCAGCATGTGAAAAATAAGACATCTTCTTTTTATTGTGAAGAAGGAAAAACGAAACAAAACACTTACAAACTAACAAAACAACAAACGACCGTGAAGCTACAAAACGAAAGTGCACACACAAGCTACTAACGTTTAGACATAGACAATTACCCACAACAAACTAAAGCCTATGGCTACCTTAAATATGGCTCCCAATCAGAGACAACAGAAACCAGCTGTCTCTAATTGGGAACCCATTCAGGCAACCATAGACTTTCCTAGACAACTACACACAACATAGACACAGCTAGACAACTATACTAAACATAAACCCAACTACTCTAAATAAACCCCCTAAACCTTAAAACCACCCTAGACACTACAAAACCCACATAAATTACCCATGTCACACCCTGACCTAACTAAAGTAATAAAGAAAACAAAGAATACTAAGGCCAGGGCGTGACATACAGGCCTAGTTCAATATGATTGGACATGAAATACAGGCCTAGTTCAATATGATTGAAATAGGCCTGTAGCCTACTTTTTATAATGTAATGCAGTCATCTTGGTTTAAGTTCGAAGCATATTTTTATATGTAGCTTGTTTGTATCAATTGCAAAGACATTGGCAACTTTGTATTTGTAGTCAACTTTGTTCTGAAGTTATTTGCGGTCACAGAGAGGTGGATAAACGATGTAATTTTACGTTTAGGGGTGATCTTCAGTGTATAAAGTGACACAGGAGGGTAAATAAAGATCTAGAAAAACACTTAGCTTTTCTACAAGTGGTCTGAGGCATTTATTCTACTGTCCACAAAGTGTAAATAGGATCATCTTGGTCATAAAATCAATCTTGTCTAAAACAGTGTTTTGTGAGATTTGTGGTCGTGACTGCATCACAACAGAAATTAAGGTTGGGTTTGTTTCACAGCCTGGGATCAAACCTGGGTCTGTAGTGAAGCCTCTAGCACTGCTTCACAGCCTGGGATCGAACCTGGGTCTGTAGTGAAGCCTCTAGCACTGCATCACAGCCTGGGATCAAACCTGGGTCTGTAGTGAAGCCTCTAGCACTGCATCACAAACCTGGGATCAAACCTGGGTCTGTAGTGAAGCCTCTAGCACTGCATCACAAACCTGGGATCAAACCTGGGTCTGTAGTGAAGCCTCTAACACTGCATCACAGCCTGGGATCAAACCTGGGTCTGTAGTGAAGCCTCTAGCACTGCATCACAGCCTGGGATCAAACCCGGGTCTGTAGTGAAGCCTCTAACACTGCATCACAGCCTGGAATCAAACCTGGGTCTGTAGTGAAGCCTCTAGCACTGCATCACAGCCTGGGATCGAACCTGGGTCTGTAGTGAAGCCTCTACCACTGCATCACAGCCTGGGATCAAACCTGGGTCTGTAGTGTATCCTCTAAAACTGCATCACAGCCTGGGATCAAACCTGGGTCTGTAGTGAAGCCTCTAGCACTGCATCACAGCCTGGGATCAAACCTGGGTCTGTAGTGAAGCCTCTAGCACTGCATCACAAACCTGGGATCAAACCTGGGTCTGTAGTGAAGCCTCTAACACTGCATCACAGCCTGGGATCAAACCTGGGTCTGTAGTGAAGCCTCTAACACTGCATCACAGCCTGGGATCAAACCTGGGTCTGTAGTGAAGCCTCTAGCACTGCATCACAGCCTGGGATCAAACCTGGGTCTGTAGTGAAGCCTCTAGCACTACATCATAGCCTGGGATCAAACCTGGGTCTGTAGTCAAGCCTCTAGCACTGTGATGCACCCGGGAGGCCCAATATGATCTACTTCTACCCAATGGTTTGTGTCCAGTAGTCATGTGGTGTCCTCTCTCTCAGCCTCTCAGTCAGTAGAACGTTTTATAGAGGCTAGCCTGGCAGATAGCATCACTCATTACAAATACATTAGATATGACAGGGCTGTGTGTGTGTGTTTCTGTGTGTGTGTTTCTGTGTGTCAGTGTGTGTGTCAGTGTGTGTCGGTATGTGTGTTTCTGTGTGTGTGTTTCTGTGTGTCAGTGTGTGTGGGTATGTGTGTGTCAGTGTGTGTGTCAGTGTGTGTGTCAGTGTGTGTGTCAGTGTGTGTGTTCCTGTGTGTCAGTGTGTGTGTTCCTGTGTGTCAGTGTGTGTGTTCCTGTGTGTCGGTATGTGTGTGTCAGTGTGTGTGTCAGTGTGTGTGTTCCTGTGTGTGTGTCAGTGTGTGTGTCAGTGTGTGTGTACCTGTGTGTCGGTATGTGTGTTCCTGTGTGTCAGTGTGTGTGTCAGTGTGTGTGTCAGTGTGTGGGTCAGTGTGTGTGTCAGTGTGTGTCAGTGTGTGTGTTCCTGTGTGTCAGTGTGTGTGTCAGTGTGTGTGTCAGTGTGTGTGTCAGTGTGTGTGTTCCTGTGTGTCAGTGTGTGTGTCAGTGTGTGTGTTCCTGTGTGTCAGTGTGTGTGTCAGTGTGTGTGTCAGTGTGTGTGTCAGTGTGTGTGTCAGTGTGTGTGTTCCTGTGTGTCAGTGTGTGTGTCAGTGTGTGTGTCAGTGTGTGTGTCAGTGTGTGTGTCAGTGTGTGTGTCAGTGTGTGTGTCAGTTTGTGTGTCAGTGTGTGTGTCAGTGTGTGTGTTCCTGTGTGTCAGTGTGTGTGTCAGTGTGTGTGTCAGTGTGTGTGTCAGTGTGTGTGTCAGTGTGTGTGTCAGTGTGTGTGTTTCTGTGTGTCAGTGTGTGTGTCAGTGTGTGTGTCAGTGTGTGTGTCAGTGTGTGTGTTCCTGTGTGTCAGTGTGTGTGTTCCTGTGTGTCAGTGTGTGTGTCAGTGTGTGTGTTCCTGTGTGTCAGTGTGTGTGTCAGTGTGTGTGTTCCTGTGTGTCAGTGTGTGTGTCAGTGTGTGTGTTTCTGTGTGTCAGTGTTTGTGTCAGTGTGTGTGTCAGTGTGTGTGTTCCTGTGTGTCAGTGTGTGTGTTCCTAAGTGTCAGTGTGTGTGTCAGTGTGTGTGTCAGTGTGTGTGTCAGTGTGTGTGTCAGTGTGTGTGTTCCTGTGTGTCAGTGTGTGTGTCAGTGTGTGTGTCAGTGTGTGTTTCTGTGTGTGTGTCAGTGTGTGTGTCAGTGTGTGTGTCAGTGTGTGGGTCAGTGTGTGTGTCAGTGTGTGTGTTCCTGTGTGTGTGTTTCTGTGTGTCTGTGTGTGTGTCAGTGTGTGTGTCAGTGTGTGTGTTCCTGTGTGTCAGTGTGTGTGTCAGTGTGTGTGTCAGTGTGTGTGTTCCTGTGTGTCAGTGTGTGTGTCAGTGTGTGTGTCAGTGTGTGTGTCAGTGTGTGTGTCAGTGTGTGTGTCAGTGTGTGGGTCAGTGTGTGTGTCAGTGTGTGTGTTCCTGTGTGTCAGTGTTTCTGTCAGTGTGTGTGTCAGTGTGTGTGTCAGTGTGTGTCAGTGTGTGTGTCAGTGTGTGTGTCAGTGTGTGTGTTCCTGTGTGTCAGTGTGTGTATCAGTGTGTGTGTCAGTGTGTGTCAGTGTGTGTGTCAGTGTGTGTCAGTGTGTGTCAGTGTGTGTGTCAGTGTGTGTGTCAGTGTGTGTCAGTGTGTGTCAGTGTGTGTGTCAGTGTGTGTCAGTGTGTGTGTCAGTGTGTGTGTCAGTGTGTGTGTTCCTGTGTGTCAGTGTGTGTGTTCCTGTGTGTCAGTGTGTGTGTCAGTGTGTGTGTCAGTGTGTGTCAGTGTGTGTCAGTGTGTGTGTCAGTGTGTGTGTCAGTGTGTGTGTCAGTGTGTGTGTCAGTGTGTGTGTCAGTGTGTGTCAGTGTGTGTCAGTGTGTGTGTCAGTGTGTGTGTCAGTGTGTGTGTCAGTGTGTGTCAGTGTGTGTCAGTGTGTGTGTCAGTGTGTGTGTCAGTGTGTGTGTCAGTGTGTGTGTCAGTGTGTGTGTCAGTGTGTGTCAGTGTCTGTGTCAGTGTGTGTGTCAGTGTGTGTGTCAGTGTGTGTGTCAGTGTGTGTGTTCCTGTGTGTCAGTGTGTGTGTTCCTGTGTGTCAGTGTGTGTGTCAGTGTGTGTGTTCCTGTGTGTCAGTGTGTGTGTCAGTGTGTGTGTCAGTGTGTGTGTTCCTGTGTGTCAGTGTGTGTGTTCCTGTGTGTCAGTGTGTGTGTCAGTGTGTGTGTCAGTGTGTGTGTCAGTGTGTGTGTTCCTGTGTGTGTGTCAGTGTGTGTGTTCCTGTGTGTCGGTATGTGTGTTCCTGTGTGTCAGTGTGTGTGTCAGTGTGTGTGTCAGTGTGTGGGTCAGTGTGTGTGTCAGTGTGTGTGTTCCTGTGTGTCAGTGTGTGTGTCAGTTAGTGTGTCAGTGTGTGTGTCAGTGTGTGTGTCAGTGTGTGTGTTCCTGTGTGTCAGTGTGTGTGTCAGTGTGTGTGTCAGTGTGTGTGTCAGTGTGTGTGTTTCTGTGTGTCAGTGTGTGTGTCAGTGTGTGTGTCAGTGTGTGTGTCAGTGTGTGTGTCAGTGTGTGTGTTCCTGTGTGTCAGTGTGTGTGTCAGTGTGTGTGTTCCTGTGTGTCAGTGTGTGTGTCAGTGTGTGTGTTCCTGTGTGTCAGTGTGTGTGTCAGTGTGTGTGTTTCTGTGTGTCAGTGTGTGTGTCAGTGTGTGTGTTTCTGTGTGTCAGTGTGTGTGTCAGTGTGTGTGTTCCTGTGTGTCAGTGTGTGTGTTCCTAAGTGTCAG